>NC_135801.1:92660035-92905930 GCF_964213995.1 Mustelus asterias | reverse complement strand
AAAAATATGCTGAATTTAAAGTAGAAAAGACAATCTCAATTTAAATTTAAATCAACACAGTCACCAGTAAATAAAGCAATCTTGGCCTGTAACTGAATATGAATTATTTTGCGCAATTATAGCAGAATCCTTTAACGTTGCAGCCAATGTTTCCTATTATCAGACAATGAAAGAGAATGCATACTAGAATACAGGAGGCTGTAATTTGCCAATGCTATGATGCTTGCATAATGCTCAAATCAGATACACTTTTATTTTGTACAACTGAGATCATTCTACTTCAGCAACAAGTTGCAGGCTTCCTTTTTCAGTAACAAACTTCTCCAATAATCCAAAATGCCATGTACATCAAAAAAGAGTTATTTGAATTTCAAATGTAATATTTAGCAAATATCGTTTCATTTTGTCCCTAAACCATCATCATCTGCCCTGTTCCCCCCACCAGGCCTCACCATTCCCCCATTGCAAACAAGGCACCAGCCTCAATTTACCTCAAGGTTTGTTAAAAACTAACGTGCATGACAAGCAGAATGGAACAGATGCAAAGCACAATTGAAAACTGTTTGTAACAAATCTATTGGCAGGTGCTAGGTGTAGATATCTGTCAAAATCAACCCCTGTACTGGGCACAACTTTGGCATTTGTAAAATGTCAAGAGGATTGCTATATTTTGGAAAGTGGATTTTAATCCAACTTTCAGTCTGATCCAACTTCCAAAGCTTGGTAAATACTAGATTTATGATTGATTAACAGTAGGTTCAAAATCCCTTTGAGTGACAAGGATTTGATTATCATTTAGAAATTGCCAATTAGCTGACTTTTTGAACTGAGTAGTTCTACTATAAAACAAGGCAAGCTGAAGTAATTTGGCTTGTGTGTGACCAGGAATGCACACTCTTACCTTTCCTCCATGCTGCTCCAGTCTCTGCAGGGCATCTGTGATCAGCTGCTTAAATTTTTTGTCCATCAGTCTTTTTGACAGCTTTAATACACATCAAACAGACATTAACATTCCGAGAGCTTTAAAATTCAGAACAACAATGATTTCTCAACAAGACAAGCAAAAAACAGCATGAAGAAAAACTTGTTTAAAAATTCAACACAAAATAAGTTGACTGAATCTGTCTCATCATTAAGTGAAACTGTCCCAGTTCAGAGATTAACCAATATATTGTATTTGGTGCAATAATGATCTTCCAGCATTCAAGCAGCTACGGAGTTACACAATCGAAGAAAATTATGTAAGATTTATGCTTTTATGGAAAGAAGCTGAAAAGTTCCAATTTGTCAACAATTCTGCATGTTAATAGCCTCAGCAATAGAGAAAGGCTGGCAGCAATTTGGTGAGAAAGAATGCACTTCAAATATGCAGAGATGGCAACATCACATAGTCAATGCAGTTTGAGTATTCATAAGTTTTAGCTGACATAAAGAAATGTGCATAGGTACTACATACATACTGTATGTAGTAGCAAAGGGGGGACAATGACATTAAATCAAGTAGTCAACGTTAAAGGTAAATGTGTAAACCAGTACAGAGAATCATGTGAAAATGTTAAGACAGTGGAATTTTAACTTGTGTAAAATTATTATTACACACAGTCAGTCACATTCTCCATTTTATCACTGTAGCTCTGCAGGTTTATTTTGCTCAAGTGCATACCCAATTTATTTTTGAAATTATTGATCGTCTCCACATCTATCACTCTCGTAGGTGAGGTTCAGCTCATTATACTCGCAAAAATAAATTCTGTCTCACATCCCCCTTGCATCTCTTGCCCAGAAACCTTGGGCCCGATTCTCCCATCGCGACCCGCAACTTTTCTGGGGGTCCGGTTCGGAGAATCGCGTGTTGGCCATTTTGCGGGATTTGCACATGCGTCGGGAACGCATGCACGTCTCCCAGAGTCGGAGAACAGTCACAGTCGAGACCGCGCTGGAAACCGGTGGGAAGAGAGGGAAGTGATTTGAATCTTTTAAAAATATATTTTAAACATATTTTGCATGTGATTATCGGGCCCGGCACGGAACTTGCCGGGCCTGATAGCATCTCCCACCCCGTCAGGAGTACTTAATTCCAGCGGGGTTTAGAGTAGCTCCCCACGTTCGGGGAACTAGCGGGAGACCCCGCCAGAATGAAGGGGTGCAGTCAGGGCCCCCTAGGGGGTCGGGTGGCAGGGGGTGGTGCCCCCTGGGCATGGGCACCCTGGCAGTGCCAGCCTGTGCTCCCTGGTACTGCCCAAGGGGCAAAGTGCCCATGCTCAAGGGCACCTTGTCACTGTCCACTGGGCATTGGGCAATGCCAAGGGGGCAGGGCCTATTGTGGGCAAGGCCTGGGGGTGGGGGTCCCGCTCCCACTCTGCATGGGGATCGGTCTGGGATGGAGGGAGGGCAGCGATTGTGGGGGGGGGGGGGGGGCGGCGGGGGGAGGGATGGACTGGACATCAGGGCGCTCCGGGACGGGTTGGGGGGTCAGAGCTGGCATGGAATTTGTTGTGGGGGCCCAATCCGGGGGTTCCAGGCTGGCCAGCGATTGAGCTGGCCAGCAAACAGGGAGACTGCCAGATCGGGGCCACTGCGCATGCGCAGAGTTCCCGAGCTGTCAGACATGGCGCGAATAGGCCCCGCCCCCAGGTTTTTAATGAGATTCACGATTGGGACCTCTGCATTGCACAGAGTGCGGAGATTCAGGTCTGAAGCTGCACTGAAAAAACAGTCATGATCTAGAACAGTTTTCCCACCAATTCAGCACTTTTGGGAGAATCGCCCCCCCTTAAATCTGTCGTCACTAGTCCCAATCCTTATAAAATCAGCTAATGGGAACAGCTTCATTTTGTTTGCCTTATCTAAAATTGACTAATCTTGCAATCCTCTATCAAATCGTTCTTCAATCTCATTTGCTCCAAGGAAATCAAACCTAGCTTTTCCAACCTAAACTTGTAATTTGATGGTTTGAGTTATAAGGAGAGGCTGGATAGACTGGGACTTTTTTCTCTGGAGTGTAGAAGGCTGAGGCGATGTTATAGAGGTCTATAAAATGAGGGGCACAGATCAGCTAGAAAGTCAATATCTTTTCCCAAAAGTAGGGGAGTCTAAAACTCGAGGGCATAGGTTTATGGTGAGAGGGGAGAGATACATAAGTGTCCAGAGAGGCAATTTTTTCACACAGAGGGTGGTGAGTGTCTGGAACAAGCTGCCAGAGGTAGTAGTAGAGGCAGGTACAATTTTGTCTTTTAAAAAGCATTTAGACAGCTACATGAGTAAGATGGGTATAGAGGGATATGGGCCAAATGTGGGCAATTGGGACTAGCTTAGGGGTTTAAAAAGTAAGGGTGGCATGGACAAGTTGGGCCGAAGAACTGAACAAAATGTTTAAGTTGTGTCCTAATCAGAGCTTTATAGAGGTTTAACTTAACTTGCCTGCTTCTATACTTGATTCCTCTAAACATAATGTAGAAATCCCATAGACTTTGCTAAATATTCTCTCAGTATGTACTGCCACATTTATGATGAACCCCCAGGAACTTGGATTAACTAGAAGTTGGAGATTGAGAGTTTGGAGGCTGGGAACTACAGTTCCTGGCAGTCTTTGGGTCATGCAGCCATTCCTGTATGCGTGTGCAGGAGAAAAGGAAAAAAGAAACAGAAAGTAATGAAGTGAAACAGCCCAAAACTACAGGCCACATGAACTGAATAGGAACATCATTAGAAAGAGTGTCCCCCAGGGAGTGGGACAGAAAGAGGTCCAAGAAGACAGTCCCATGTAAGGGACAAGGATGGAGATCTGAAATAGATCCTGGTAAACCGAATTGAGAGAAAGGAGCAGAGCAATTCACTCAGAGTTAGAGAGAGAGCTGCAGGGAGGAAATTTGAAGTGAAGCAGGTTTGAAAGAAACTTTAATGATCCAAGGTGGCAGCCAAATGTTGACCATTCCTTACTGCAGGCCTTTTGGAGCAGTGATGTTCTGCTTGGCATGGCCAAAGATCTGAAAGTGTGCTTGGAAAGTGAAGGTTGAGTGTATGCAGAGGTCCAGGGGAAAGGAATTTCAGACGGTGAGATTGAAACCCTGGAGGTGGATTCTTGTTAAAGCTGTCTAAGTGGGAACGATTTTAGAGAGAATCCCAAGGTGAGTTCTTTGAATGCAGAGAATGGAAACACTCATGAGAAAGAAAGGCTTTCAGTGAGCTGGTTGGCTCACAGTGCAACAAGTGTCTGGATGGGTTGTTGAGAAATCCATACAAATGCATCTGTCATTTCCCTTGGAGTGTAGTGTGTCTGTCTACAGTTCACCAGTTAGTTCATTTGCATTTACCCTGAATATTAGAGTATAAGATAGATACGGTACATTGTTTTATCTTTCCAAATTTGTATGTGTCTGTAAAAAAATAGCTGGGGTGAAGGAATAGTGAATATTTGAATCATTTCCAGATGTTTGCATGGAGATATTGCCAACCTTTTTTTCTCATGTAATATTGTTAATTTTTCTGGTTTACAAATATTTTATTCTTTGGGCTAGAAGTTCCTGCGAATTTGTTCAGCAACTTATCTTCACAGTTTCTATAAAAATGTTAGGATCTACCAAGCCAAGTTTCATTTTCTCATCTGACTTGTCCAGTATTATGAGCTAGGATCGTAACTCCTTCAAAGGTCTTTGCACATGAACCTCCAGGACCCTTTGCCTGCATATTCTTGATAACTTCTATGTATCAAATTCCATCTGCCACTTCTCTATCCATTCTGCTAGCCTATGTCCTGTTGCTACGATTATCATCCTCAATGTTTGCCACACCTCCAAATTTGGTGTCATCAGCAAATGTTGAAATTTTCCTGTCTTCCAATATCCAAGTAAATTATATATCAAAAAAGCAGTGGTTGTATCAATCATACTTGGGAAACACCACTGTAAATTTCCTGGAGTGGTCTATCTGCTGCCTTCCCTCCGACTCCGACCTGTTTGCAATTTTAATTGGGCTGGGAAAGCCTGCCTACTTTACCCCAATTAAAGCCCTTTAGGGGTCAATCAACGAGCAAATGGCTATGGTTCATTCCTCAGGGCAATGCCAAGACCAATCAGGGTCAAGCTGCCTGGTTTAAATTTTCAAACAATACTTAATTTAATGGTCAGGCACCATTAAATAGTGCATT
The DNA here is from genome assembly GCF_964213995.1 of Mustelus asterias. NCBI lineage: Eukaryota > Metazoa > Chordata > Chondrichthyes > Carcharhiniformes > Triakidae > Mustelus > Mustelus asterias. The sequence continues at coordinate 92,900,784 of NC_135801.1, read as the reverse complement.
CTCCATGACAAGACCTCTATCACTCAGAGTCCACTTGCCAACCAATCAATATTCTCTTCTCTCACAGTATACAGTTGTCGTCGTTTCCCCTGAGAGTGATATTCTTGCAATTGTCCTGATGAGTGCAAGATGAAAAACTTTGATAAAATGTATTTTTTCAAGCAATGCTCAAGTTCTGTATTACCAAATGACTATTTAAAATGTAAATGTTTAGAAAGGGGAAGTGTTTAAAGCCAAGTTTAATATCCAATTGAAGTTACACCCTATACAGAATCAAAGCTCAGTAGCGACAGACTACTTGCTGCAAGGAGACTCATGTTACTTCTCTCTGGAATCAAATCAAATTTGAATCAGACTCATCTGTAACTCCAGAATCGAGGTGCAAACTGCTTTTCAATGTAAACTGATCCTCAGTTATCAGAGAAATCAACATTGAGATATTGAAGCATAATAGAAATTCAAAGTAACAGATGTCTTCTTAAAATCCAACTGTAAATACTTACACTAGTCAACAGATGTTTGAGGTGGTCATTTACCGCAGGACCAACAACTGCACTCAGCTGGACCAAAGCATGCAATCCTCGCTCAAAAACATCAACATCTGAGTGTGCCTTTAGGGAGAAGAGCAGTAATGGTAAAAACATTGGGCCTGATTTTACCATTTTGAGTCGAAGTGCTGAATCTGGGCGTCAAATAGATCCGCGCCTGGAATCCTCTTTCCAGCGCACACATACGTGTTTTGCCGGCTCCGGTCCGATTCGTGCTGTAGGCGGGGCTTAGCACCGATTGGAGCTCTGAACTGCACATGCGCAGTTCGAAAAAAATCTAACAGCGTGCCCGGGCGCGAAAGAAAAAAAAGCAAGTGGCTCTCTGACGATCATCCTCTGGTCGGGGGGGTGGGGTGGTAGGATGAGGGGGGGTGGGTACCCAGATCATCCTCTGGTCGGGGGGGGGGGGGGTGGTGGCGGGTGGTGGTGGGAGGAGGAGGTGGGGCGGGACCCAGATCATCCTCTGGTTGGGGGGGGGGGGGGGGGGGATCCGCTGCCAGTCTGCGGCCGATCCCTCCTCCCAGAGTGGACGTGCGGCCATGCCATCCCACAAAACCTTCAGGATGAAGCGATTCCTCGCTAAGAAGATGAAGCAGAGCCGGCCGATTCCACAGTGGATCCGCATGAAAACCGGCTACAAGATCAGTACAACTCCAAGAGGAGACACTGGAGAAGGACCAAGCTGGCCTGTAAAGGGATACACCATCGCTGGTACACTACCAGCCACAGCCATCTCTCCAGCTCTATTGCCCCTGCAGGGAAGAGTAATCTGTGGCTGGTCCACTGTGGAATCGGCTGGTTCTGCTTCATCTTCTTAGCGCGGAATCGCTTCATCCTGAAGGTTTTGTGGGATGGCATGGCCGCACGTCCACTCTGGGAGGAGGGATCGGTCGTAGACTGGCAGCAGACCCCCCCCGACCAGAGGATGATCTGGGTCTTGCCCCCCTCCTCCTCCCACCCCCCCAACCAGAGGATGACCTGGGTCAGAGAGCCGTTGGAGGCTCTGACCCCGCTCTTCGGAAGCTGCAGCGACGACTTCAGACTTTTATTCTGCAGGTCGCTTACAGCGCGGATGCCAGAAGACGGTAAAGTGGGATTTGGCTGTAGAGTTGGGCGCGCGGTTCATTCAGTCGATTTAAATGCATGCAAATGCATTTAAATCGTCGGGCCGCCCGATTCGGGCGCGGGCCGGACACGTGCCCGTATCGGGTGTTGGTAAAGCCGCAATCTGCTCGGAATCAGGTGCAGATCGCGGTATAGGCCCGACGCCCAACTTTACTGCGATTTCGCGTTAGTTTTGGTAAAATCGGGCCCATTGTAATGTTACTGAGGAATAAAGCAGAAACATTTAAAATCTCATTTTACCACACATACACCACTTAATGAACGCTACATTTTTTAAAATAAGGGAATAATGCATTGCCATTGCTCCACACAGCATCACATTAAGTTATGTGAAACTTCCCCTTTCTCTTATCTACACTAGATATGTCATTGGTTCTTGCCTCATTTACCCCATACCATAGTTAGGTCAATTTTATTGACATACCACAAGATAATCATCCATCTCGAGAGGTACAATTATCTACCCATTTGGCATCCCATTGTTTTTAAAATGTTTCATGCTTTTTGTCTCCATTATTCTATCTGCACTTCACCTCCATATTAATCACACTTAAGGGGAAGAATAATTTCTGGAGAGCAGTCGTAAAATTACCTCTTGTTAGCTTGAACCTATGCCCTTAGGTCACCCACACAGTATGTCTCCGCCACCCCAACTCTGATCTAACTGCTCGAATGAGCTAGTGTCTGACCCATTCCCGGGGATTACCCTGAATCCACACAGCTTTGAGTTTAATTAATAATCGATTATGTGGAAGTCTGAAGTTAAAGAACACTTCTTGGTCTACTTGGGCTGTCACATCCTCAAAGAAATTCCCATCGTGATTTGATGGAGATAGAGAGCCCACAACCTACGACCCTTTCTCACGTCAACACTGTAAATAAACCACATGATGATGTAAGAATTCAATGCCAGATCATTTCAATAAGAGTCATCTATTATATTTACAGGAAAATAATTCCAGTTATCCGGCCTGCTCCAGGAATGGCAGGTGCTGGTTAGTCAGATATGTCAATTAACTGAGATGTGAGGCGAGTTTCAGGTTTTCATCCATCAGAAACTCCTGGGTGATCATGCACATATTCAGATTGCAAGAGGTGCTGGAGTGCATAAATGGAGTAATCCGTGCTAAGCGGAGATGGTGCTGCAGACTAGGGAGAGGCTGAGACTGGAACAAGCACCACTAACAATTACCAATGAATTTAAGATGTACAATCAAAAAACAGGCCAGACTTCAGAATTCCAGTGAACAGAGAATTCTGATTGGTAGAGGGCCGGATAACAAACATTTTACTCAAGTTTAATAAATGCTTGAAAGAAAAAAAATTTTTAAATGGAGGAGGGAGTTTTGCTATAAACACTACAAACTTTTTTCAAAAACTTTAGAAAAAGTCTTTAAAGAAATTAAATCTACTAATTTTTCTGTTAAAAATAAGGGCCGTGATTCTCCCATCGCAACCTGCAACTTTTCTGGCGGGTCGTGGTGGGCGATGTGCGTCGCCTGGCTTGTTCCAGGATATGCGCATGCGCCAGGAACACATGCACATCTCCCAGAGCCGGCGAACAGTCGCCAGTCAGACCACGCTGGAAATCAGCGGGAAGGCAGGTAAGTAATTTGAATCTGTTTTAAATGTATTTTAAATATGTTTTCAATCTAATTAGCGGGAGCTTTCCGGTCCCAATTGAATTTCCCACCCCACCAGGAGTACTTCATTCTGGCGGGGTTTAGACTAGCTCCCCATGTTTGGGGAACTAGCGGGAGACCCCGCCGGAATGAAGGGGGGGCAATCCTAGGGAGTTCAGTGGCGTGGGGGTGGTGCCCCCTGGGCATGGGCAACCTGGCAGTGCCAGCCTGTGCCCCTGGCACTGCCCACTGCCAGGGTGATGGGGGTGGGGGTGTTGCCACTGCTAGGAGGGTGGTGGACTGGACGTCAGGGTGCTCCGGGGCGATGGGGGGTCAGGGCTGGTCCACGATCGGGCCATGGGGGGATGCGGGGAGGCTGGAGGGGCAGCACTGCGGGGGTCCCGGGCTGGCCAGCAAACGGGGAGTCTGACAGATCAGAGCCACTGCAGTTCCAAAATTGTCAGACTCCGGTGCGTTCCAAAATTGTCAGACTCCCCCACGTTTTTAACAATATTCATGAGTGGGACCTCTGCAGTGCACAGAGTGCAGAGGTTCGGGTGAAAAGCTGAACTGACAAAACAGTCGGGATCTAGAACAGTTTTCCCGCCAATTCAGTGCTTTTGGAAGAATCGCAACCAAGATGTCAAATTCTGAGCAGTTGCATGATGAGGCAGGATCCACTCCAAAAGCTTCAGGACTCTGCTGTAAGGCTCAAATCAGGATGAGGAACCCACAGCTCTGAAGAAGCTGTACAGACTCGAAACGCTAACTCTATTTCTCTCTCTACAGCTGCTGCCAGGCTTGCTGAGTTTTTCTAGCATTTTCTGTTTTAGTTTCAGAAGCCGAAGTGTGATAAACAATGACTCAATATGATTTTCCCGAATTAGCCAACTAGCAGCTAGGGGATAGCATGTCATTTAATTAAGGATGGCAGATAGGCTCTTGAAGTTGCATGACTAAAGAGACGCCCTCCAACTCTGGAGAAACAGAAGCTGGCCTTTCAAGGTAACAGAGATGGAGGGCATCCCAAGATGGAGGCATCATCGATGCAATATTTTAAAATTTAAAATAGAAAATCCCCTCAGTAGCCAGGCCACCACCGTGGAGGGGAAACCTTTTCACAGCAAGGGTTGTGGCTGCACTGAATCAACAGGCAGGGAGAGCCTCCAAGCCTGCCTGGAGCAATGATCACATCGGCACTCCCACAAGTCTCCTGCATGGGTGAGGGTTCAACAGCAAATGAATTGAGGCAGGGGCAGAGACAGGCAGAATTATGGGGGCAGATATAGCCAACCTTGATGATATAGAGGGTACGATCTTAGAAGTTCATCTCAAGGTTAAAAACAAACAGAGTTTGCAAATAGTCTCATTCACTCCTGGATAGCAGCCAAGGAGATGGATGTGGTTGATGGAGCGAGGACAAAAGATAATGGCTTCAGTCTATCAGATATTTAATTGGAGAGAATTTCTGCACAACTGGATGTCAGACAGTGAGCTAAGGTCCTGTCTTCGGGCAAAGCACACATGAATGAGTGAATGAGATTGTACTGCATAGGCATGCATGTAATCCCTGCAACACTTCAAAGTTTAAAAAAAATTAACACTGTCCTCTAGAAAATTCGGGAAATAAAATGCCAAAATAGTGTTCTCCAAAACTTTTGATTACAAACACAACAGAAATTAGGTTAATAAAATAACTTATTAGCACGTAAAACCCAGGTTACCACAGGGTTTTTTTTTATTTTCTTGGGATTCTATTCAACATGTATGTGAAAACAGAATGGCTATGAATTTGAATTCATTGTTACTTTGGCTTCTATTATAATGAATGTTTTAGTTAACCTTTTTGTAGCAATGCTTTGCAGTGGCAAAGTGCTGTTATGTGCACATCTCAATTGATAATAGACCAGTATAATAAGAAATAGCAGGACTAGGCCATTCTCATCATGCCAACTCCGCCATTCAATAAGGTCATGGCTGATTTGATTGTGGCTTTAATTCAACTTTCTTGACCGTCCTCCAAAACCATGCCGATCAAAGTTCTGTCTAACTCAGCCTTGAATATATTCAATGATCCTGCCTCCACTTCTCTCTGTGGAAGAGAATTTCAAAGACTAATGTCCCTTGGAGAAGAAATTCTTCCTCATCTTTGTCTCAAATGCAAGACCCCTTATATTTAAACTGTATCCCCTCATTCTAGCTTCCCCCAAAAGTGGAAACATCCTCTCCGCGTCGACCCTATGAAACTCCCTCAAAGTCTTATGTTTCAATAACGTCACCTCTCATTCATGTAAACTCCAATTGCAACAAAATACCCAAATAGAATTCATATAAAATTAAAATGCAGAATGTCAGTAATTATTAGCATGACTGACTTTGTCAGTGTGAGTGTTCTACTAAAATGCTTACCAGAGCAGCTTTTAACTTTGGAATCACCTTTGGAACTAGTGGAATAGCTTTCTCAGCAGCATCTTCAACCTCCAGCAATTCTTTGAAACCTTCCCTGGCTACAAATGTGTAAGGGTGTTTCGTTTCTCTTAATCCCTATGTAGGATAACAAGCAAAACATTATGTATATCTGGAAATTGGCTTTTCTAACACAATTGTATTTTGATTCAACAAGGCAGTCTTTAAAATATAACAACTCCACCCAGTGGTCAAAGCAACTTCAATACTTTGTTAGCATTCTATATATTTTTAGTAGGCTGATACATCCTTGCACTAAGCAGAATGATATCCAACACAATTGCTTTTGCAATTTCATATTGAGTATGAGAGAAAATGTTTGATAACTAAAATAGTGGATTTTCTCCATAACTGAATTGTCACCATATGTTGCTTTGTTACTTCGTTTTTAATGGAATAAACATGGAACACTTTAGCAAATATTTAACACTGTTACAATATCGATTTAATTTTATTGTATTATTGGTGTTGGGAAGTTACGTCTTGAGACAGTGTTTGTCAATGTTTTAAAGGAATAATTGTGACAATAAGCATTCAAATTCAATGAACAAACCCTTGTAGAGGAACATGATCCACAAAAATGTCACATATTATAAACAACATTTGTACACTTTCAGTTGCTCGTATTACAGGGTTTCATGTTTTACAGCTGCTGATTAGAAGCAGCTTGAGAATAAATATTTCGCACAGAATTCCTCATATGGTTCATGTAATTCTGCTCCAGCAGGAATAGACTGTGGACTGCAAAACTACATTGCCATAAACAAAAATGTATGGATTGCCACCTATTATTGGAATTATTTAAATTTGACTACATAAAACAAAAAAGTGGATAATATAATTTTAATGGGTGGGAGGAGGAAAGATGGATCATAAACACTAACATAGACCAGTTGGGCCTAATAGTCTATTTCTGCACTGTATATTATTTTACACTAAATTACATAGAATAAAGGTGTCAGAGGCATCAATAAGTGTACATTGCCACAGTCATAATGTCCTCAATGTTTGAGGCACAAGGAAACTAATGACTAAGAGGGTCCAATATGTTATTGTCCCTGTTTCTTGTAGTGCACTAATGGTCTCCGATGAGTTCATTGGGACGTCACTAGGTTCGAAGCCATAATTCTGTGCTGTCTCCAAAAGCAGTTTGGAAACTCAAAAGCATTTGAGTGCTGGATGCCACCAAAACTTTCATTTACTTCACCACACAGACACTATGTCGTTGGGACTAAAGTGGTAACACAATGTCAGAATACCAGAAAGTATCGGACAGTCTTCAAGTAAGCAATCAGAAGTAAAGCAACATGTAGACTTCCATTGTGCTAGCTTTCTAATGGGCTCATGAGAATACAGAGAAGACTGACTCAAATTGCTGTCTTTACTGGAGGAACATTTTCCCGTGCCTTACTATTAACATAAACACTAGCTCCTGCCAATGCAAGATGGCCAATCTGCACATGCCAATGACATCATTCAGCTGACCCCAGTCTGCCAGTGCACATCCATGAATAGTTCTAAAGCTCTAGTTGTCTGACGAGTATAAATTGATACAATTCAAATGTCATCTCAACAAGATACAAGAATTACTGCTTCACAGTCAGATTTCTCTACAGCAATTTTGAAAGTATCAAATCTAGATTTACTACTTGGGCAAAATCCCAAGCACAAAAACGGAGTATATGTGAAGCTCACTGTTTGTGTTCAGAACTTAATCTTGTTGTTGCACAATTTAAAGATCTGCACTATCTCAAAGGAGCCACAAGATGAAACATTGTTTTGTATGAGCAACAGAATAACAAAGGAGTTCTCTATGATGCCTTTGATACCTGAATGAATATCACTTGGCATGTGCTACATCTCAGTAACTTCCTTTGAAAAGTAAAGCCTTCGCAAGTAATGCTCCTTTATGAAATGCAGTTGGAAATGTCTCTGCATGTTCTGGTGCTGAGGTACCAATACTTGTCCTGTGCCTGAAGGGGGTCTACATCAGCCTCATGAGCAGAGATAGAATGAATTCTAAATAGAACTATGACTGTGCTTTGTCTGGAAGGAGATGGGGAAATACATTAGAATTAGAAATCAAAAGGAAGAGATTGAAATATAATTACAGAGCCAGGGTAGAATGAGACTATGAAGCAATTTGTAAATTGGGATGAGGATCTTGAAGGTTTGAGGCTGGTTTGCGTGATGGACTGGGCTTCGTTCTCAACCCTTTGTAGTTTTTTGCGATCTTGGACAGAGGAGGAGCCATATCAAGTTGTGATACAACCAGAAAGAATGCTTTGTATGGTGCATCTGTAAAAGTTGGTGAGAGTCGTAAAGGACATGCCAAATTTCCCTCGCTGCTTGAGAAAGTAGAGGCATTGATAGGCTTTCTTAACTATAGCGTCGGCGTGGAGGAACCAGGACAGATTGTTGGTGATCTGGACACCTAGAAACTTGAAGGTCTCGACCATGTCCACTTCGCCCCCATTGATGTAGACAGAGGGCATGTCCTCCACTACGCTTCCTGAAATCGATGCTAATCTCCTTTGTTTTGTTGACATTAAGGGAGAGTTTGCTGACCCCGCACCAGTTCACCAGCTTCTCTATCTCTTTCCTGTACTCTGTCTCATCATTGTTTGAGATCCAACCCACTACACTGGTGTCATCAGCAAGCTTGAAAATCGAATTGGAGGAGAATTTGGTCACACAGTCATAGGTGTATAAGGAGTATAGTAAGGGGCTGAGGACATAGCCTTGTGGGGCACGGGTGCTGAGGATGATGGTAGAGGTGGTGTTATGGGAATAGGGCAGGGTGAGTATTGGGTCTGGGTAAGATGCTTTTTTGAAGATTTGGTGTAGACTTGATGGACCAAATGGCCTCCTTCTGCACTGTAGGATTCTATAATCAACCAATGATATTTATGGATTGAAAAAGAGAGAAGGATTGAGAAGGAAGGTGAATTCCCACCTCAGATGCTGGGTGTACCTCACCTCCTGGCTCCCCAAAGCCTGCCTTCCATCTACAAGGAACAAGTAAGCAGTGTGGTGGAATAATCTACACTTGCTTGAACGTATGCAGCTCCAACAATGCGCAAGAAACTCGACACCATCCAGGACAAAGCAGCACACTTGACTGGCACCCCACCCATCCACCACCTTAAACATTCACCCCTTCCACCATTGATACACAAATGGCAGCAGTTTGTACCATCTACAAGATGAAGTGCAACAACTCACGAAGGTCTTTTCAACAGCACCTCTTCCAACTGGAAGGACAAGGGCAACAGATGCATAGGAACAGTACCCCATGAAAGTTGCCCTCCAAGCCACACAACATCCTTACTTAAAACTATACCACTGTTTCTTCATTATTGCTCATTCAAAGTCCTGAAACTCCCTCACTAACAGCATAATGGGTGTATCTACCCAGCCAGTGACACCCATTTCCTGAAAAATAATAAAAAGTGAGTGAATTAAAGTCAAATCAAGAATAGAAAAAGAGAGGGAAAGAAATATGGGATTAAGGGAGAGTGAAATAAAGAGACAGAATGAAAAGTAAAAAAAAGGAAAGATTTAAACTTCTGAAATCTCAATTCAGTACCTTGGGAAAATAATGAAACTCCAAACACGGAATTGTTCATTTTTTAAATTAGGAGAGATTGACTACCGCTCATTACAATTATCAAGCAGTTAAAGCTACTTAGGCTATTAATTGCAAGACTTAATACTCCATGGCAAATTTAATGCCAAATTAAAGTGCAAATACAGGAACTTCACGCAATTAACACAGAGGTTAACAGAGACAGGTGACATCTGCTAATCTAGCAGCAGAACAGCACAATGGTTGAACATGGGATGCTTCACAATTCACATAGCATCTCCCCCTTACCACATGTTGAAGGCACATTAAACAGCAAGGATTATTCAGACATAATTTTTTCCAGCAGATTCTGGCTCAATCTCCGATGTGAGGGGCTGCTACACAAATAGGATTTGCGTATATGAGCTAAGTTTTAAGGATAGGAACATAAGAATTAGGAGCAGAAGTGGGTAAATTCAGCTCTTCGAGTCTGTTCTGCCGTTCAATCAGATCATGGCTGTTCGCTCCTGGTCTCAAGTCCACCTCTTCACCTTTTTTTAAGTTTACTTATTAGTGTCACAAGTAGGCTTATATTAACACTGCAATGAAACTATTGTGAAAATCCCCTAGTTGCCACACTCCGGCGCCTGTTCGGGTACACAGAGAGAACTTAACATGACCAGTGCACCTAACCAGCACATCTTTCGGATAGTGGGAGGAATCCATGCAGACATGGGGAGAATGTGCAAACTCCACACAGACAGTGACCCAAGCCAGGAATCCAACTGGGTCCCTGACTCTGAGGCAGCAGTGCTAACCACTATGCCACCATACCGCCCACCCTTATCCCTTTTTTTAAAAATTAGAAATATATCTATCTTCTAGGATATGACTGAAAAAGAAGGATCAGGTACTAGTTACTGAAGTGTCAGGCTGACTGGAGTGTGACAGAAATCAATGCTGGAGCCTACATGGTTCAATAAAGTAGAGAATAAAGGCTTAGTGAAATTGGGCCAGTCTTACCTCTGCTAAGGTAGTAAGAAGAGGGTCAAAGCAAATGGTCTCTGGTGGCTGATCCCACTGGAGTCTATGGCTTACTGACCCATGAAACAACCTGGTGGAAAAAGGTGCACATGAATCAATAATATTTGAAAGATTTAGATTTTACATACCATCACAATAGATAAGTACTGTAATCCATCACATCAAACTGCCTCAAAACACTTCATACAATAATCACTTCCATAACTGTTGTTTTATGGTTCAAAGTGAGAACCATTTTATGCAGAATAATATTCCACAAATAGCAATGAGATGATTTCAGCAAGGGTAATCTCTGAGTACTAGTGGAGACTACTTCAGATGTCTTCATAATTTACTACAATTTACAATGTGGAGAAAAAAGAAAACACTTTCATGATTTTCATACTTAATTGTTGTGAATACAGTGCCATTGGCACACATTTACTTTTTAAAAATCTGTAAAGAAATTGGGGAATCCATACATCCACATGTACCACTGATTATCAATATGGTAAATGTCTAGTGTTTACTGTCCTTAAATTTTAGTTTTCTGAATTTGTGTGCTCATTCAGACTGAGAAATAAAACACATTCTTCACTTTAATCTGTCAGGGTTAACATGACAAACAGAATAACATTCCGTCCATATTGTACACATCAGTTAGTTTGCCTCCACCTTGTGACAATGACCAACTACAACATATGATATGATTTTATTCCAATTGCCTTTCACTTCTAAGTAGGGATTCAAAATCAGTGGCTATTACCACCAAATTGTGTAGTTTTATGTTGCAGACTCTCCACCTCTGGAAATTGTCCCCCCAGTTGAGTATTTTGCAGCTGTTAAGATTTTTACGTCAATACTCTGGGAAGTATTTCATGCCAAAGATGAAATGCCAATATTTTACCAAATTTATTTCTTTGAATGTCAGTGACTGAATAAATGTCATGTGTTTTCATCAATGTTCAGAGGCCACCCTAGGAAATGAATGTGCAATACACACTAACCAACACAAGCAAATTTTAGAGATTATTGTGCTGCAGGTCACTGCTTAGGTGGCATGCAGTGATCCTTATTGGTATAATTGAAGAATGCATGTAGGTCGCTTAGGCAACAGCCTGTGACACTACCTGTCCCCAGGGAATTGATATAGTCTATGTAGTGTCATTTTTATACAATTTATTCCTCTCAGGATATACCAAATCCTCTATCCAATGCTAAGTGCAATATATGTAGACATTGACATAATATAGGGTCACTATTGCATGTCCGAGCTTATTACTCAATTAGAGAATCTGATCAATATTTTACTTTTGTTACATAATATAACTTATTGGATTATGTTTCAACCAATCTACAAGCATATAGATATCATTTAGAGGATGTGCATTACAAATTAACAATGAAAAATTCCAGTGCACTTCCATGTCAACAGTACATTTTAATAAAATCTACCATTTAGTTCCTTCTTTGAACTGACTGTGACCAATACCATTGCAAAACAATAATAGTGATTACAATTCATTGTCATTTGATGAAAATATCAAATTGATATTGCATAGATAGCTGTACTTATATTATCTCTAAATGTTATCACCCTCCTGCATTCCCTATATGACAGAATTAAAATGCGCAAATTTCAATAGACTAGATGTTTCAGACAGCATTGACATTATCAACTAAATAAATTAGTAAAATTTTCCGACTGTACACTCAAAATTCACTGTTACTTAATTTTTGATACAATTCAACAATATTGCTGCAAGTTGTTTTCATCATTACACAAAATGACATTAAAACAAATCTATAAAATTAAAAGCAGATGTTATACAAAATAAAAGCAACGAAGGAATGATGCAATCATTTCTTTTTAAGTGAGTTCTGATGTTATATTCAATTGTCTATTCGATGGCACCTGCAATCAGTACTAGGAATTAATTATTATTTTTCAAGCATTACCTGCAGGGAATCTCTCTTTTAGCATATGCTGTAGCAAATACAGATTGTTGACTCAACGGGTCGCTGAACTGAAAGAAAGAGTTCATTGGAACATGTCATATCAAAGTCATTACAACAAAGCCCATGTCCAACACAATACAAAATGGTGCACAATGTAGCTACTTCAAAGATGTTGGGCGGAATCTTCCAACCGTTCATGTCCCGCTGCCGCTGCAAGTGAGGACGGAGAATTTGGCACTCAGCCAAAACTCCGTTCATAGCAGTGGGACCAGAGAATCCTGTCGGCACGAACGGCCAGAAGATTCTGCCCGTTAACTTTAGACCTTTCTCTCAAACACGTAAGGCGATATTTTCTGCGCGCCCCCATGGAATGTTTTGTGGCGGTGGAGGCAGCCTGCCATTGGCCGGCGGTGGAATCTTCTGATGCTTCCACTGTCAACGCCCCCCCCCCCCCCCCCTCCAGTCAGGAAACCCGCAAAAGGAGTCTGCCGTCAGCAGAACCAGAAAATCCCGCCAGTGAGAATAGTCAGAAAATTCCAGCCATAATGTGAGATATTATACTGGATACTGCCACAAATGTCCACAATATGCAGCTAAGACAGCATCACAATGTCTCCAGCAAAACAAACTGAATAAAGTCTAGATAATTGGTCATTAAGAACTGTATATTTGTGTCTTTCTCTATCTTTCATGACATCTCCTACGGTGAGTCAGAGGACATACTATTTTTATAGCAATAGCTCGCTAATATGTATTGGCCCAGATTTTGCTGGCGTGGAGCATCTCATGCTCTGCTGGTTAGACTTTTACTCTCACCCATCAGTTCTAAAAGTTTTTGCCCCACAAGTTGCTTGAATTACAAGCTGATAATGGCTCTACAAAGGCAAGGGAGCATCTGAAATGTTGGTGAACAATGGGCCACTGGTCTATCTCCTTAATCAATGAGATTAATGGACTGAGAAAGAAACAGAGAAGCGATGGAGAAGAAATTAGTCAAACTAGGTGAAGAATAAATAATAAAAGGAAAGAATAATGGGATTAAAAGAGAGAAAAGAGACAAAAAAAAAGTTTTAAAAATTATATTTCAAATCATTTCCTGCAGATAAACTGAGAGGCATTGCAGGAGCATTTATATAGTAAGTAAAAAGATACTGACCCGGTTGTTCTGCAAGGAGTTTAATTGGTAATTAATGCACTAATACAGCAATTTCATGAACGACTTGGAGAAATGGAGGGCAAGCCGCTATTTCTGTGCGGCTAAAGACAGAGGAGCACAAATCAATAACTTGTGATGATTCACAATTCACGGGTATCCATCACTTCCGAACCACAGGTTGATAGATATTTTACACTGTAAAAACAATGAACGCTATCAATTCACCATAATTTTGCCAGCAGAATTTGGGCCAATGTGTGAGCAGGTTAGAGGGAGGTATCTGGTATTCAGCTGGATTTTGACAGCAGAGGTGGAGGCCCTGGAGGTTACAGCAGTGATGATGACTGCAGTTTGACAATGCTCGGGAGGGAAGCTGGGGTTTGGCAGAAATAAATCTGACAGCTGCATAAACAAATATGCAGGTTTTACTCCTGTGTCTGTCTCTCTGGAGTAGTAAACGAACAGAAGGCTACTTTAATAAAATGCATTTTTATTTTCAATTGACAAAGCTCAGTCAGTAATTCTTTCACGCCTTCCAAAGAGGGAGAGAATGGCAGCAATTTGCATGCTAATTTCTCCACAAAAATTTTGAAGAACAAAATTGATACCGTTAGAAACTAAAGAAAAGCATTGTTTCATCTGAACAGATTAAATGCTACTAATAAATCCGAGAAACTCTCCCTGCATATGGTCAGATTGCGGAATCTGGCTTCTGCTAAGTCACATCACAAGGTTAAATAACAGCCAGTTTCCTCCAGCAGGACAATCTTAATATCCACCAATATGAAAACACCACTGACATGCCACAAGTTCTTACCCAGGTGGTGACAAAGCCTAATGGGGAAGGTTCCCCCTTTCAGAAGGGTGCTTCTGTTGGAGCCCCCAGCCCCTGCCCATCCCGCCCTTTCCTCATTTACGGGTTCCCCCCAAGCTGTCGTCCACCAGCCAGCCTATAATTTGAGGCAAGATGAGAAATAGCTCTTAAGTCGTCATTAATTGGCCACCTATGGGCCTCAACTGGGGAAAGGGCGGGTTTCCCATCCAGTCCTGCTTCTGCTGTCAAAGGCTAGTTCTCATCATCTCTTCTCGTGTCTCCTACAGGTTGTGACATGGAGGGGGAATGCCAGAGTCTTGCAATGGCATTGCGGCTCTCGGAAGAAACCGAGGGAGCAAAGAAAAGAGTCACATCTACAAACAAACCCCACCAGCACAGATACATTCATATTGCTGGGTTCTTGTGCATGATTAGACAGGGTGACATCGGTGAAGAGCACATCACATATGAGCCAAAGGAGGGGAGAGGAAAAGAGACAGCTGTGGGCAGCCCACTCAGAGGACAGACGATAGACACAACAATGCTCACCAGTGCACAGATCCAGGGTCTTGAGAATCACAAGACCTTAGACCAGCAGGAACAGATGCTCCCACATGTCAGACGGTGGCACAGTGGTTAGCACTGCTGCCTCATAGCACCAGGGATCCAAGTTTGATTCCCGGCTTGGGTCACTGTGCGGAGTCTGCACGTTCTCCTGTGTCAGCGTGGGTTTTCTCCGCGTGCTCTGGTTTCCTCCCACAGTCCGAAAGACATGCCGGTTAGGCGCATTGGCCATGCTAAATTCTTCCTCAGTGTACCCGGACAAGCGCCGGAGTGTGGCGACTAGGGGATTTTCACATTAACTTGATTTTAGTATTAATACAAGCCTAATTGTGACACTAATAAATAAACCTTTTTTAAAAAGTTCTCCAAGACATGAGTTGAAAATTGAGAAATTAATTCACTGTATGTGCACTACCATGGCTCAGGGCTTTGAACACGAGTTCCACCATTGCGAGAATAGCCATTCTCACCTCATGGACACCCATGAGCACACACACTCTTAAGAAGCAGTGCACTGACATTCATATAACACATGCCGTTTTCTGTACCATGGACCAGTCAGTAATGTTATGGAACAGATGTTTGCCAGTTGCGCCTCAAATGGTGATCCCCTCCAGCCAGAGTGCCAACCAGTGTCTAAGGCACACGGAGGGGACGTGGTGCCACCCTCATGGGGCATCATCATTGGACTCCTTGGTCCTCTGACTGAGGGACCATCAATGCAGTAAGCCCAGAGACAGAGGCTGCCCCTGTATTGACGCAGGTGCAGTGGCCTCTGGTGGTGCCCCCATCGGCACATAGTAAGGACAACTACCATGTGCATCTCACCGCAAGCAAAGACAACTTATTAGGCTGCCTCCACCTCATCCATGGCCACACTGAAGTGGTTGCGAGCAGAGGCCACTGCATTGAGTGGAGCACTGAATGGGTTACTGAAGTTTGCCTCAACTGTCAATGTGCATTTGAACATCTATAAATACTGACACGATGCCTCACGTGAGCTTCCACTCATTGGTGACAAGAGTGAATCTATTCCAGGTTGTGTCTTTAGTGGAAGTGCTCTCACAGGCAGCTCAAAGTGAGTTCCAGATCATGTCGTCCCCCGGCTTACTGGGGCTCTGCTGAAAACATGTCTAGATCAGATGATCGGTCATTAACAGCATCCTGACAGGAGTTGAATCCCACACCAGGGTCAGCCACTTCACTGGACACCCATGTTCTGCATCCTCCTATGGGCTATGGTGTTCCAGCGATTCACCCTCTTCAAAGTTCACATCACTTGGAGGACAAGTTTATGGAGAGCGCAGCAGAGAATGTGCAAGATTCTTGTAGGTGTGTACTGCAAGGCAACACTCAACCAGTCCAGGCAGCAGAACCACATTGAGAATTTCAATGGCTTGCTCAATGGCAGTCCTTGTGACCAGCTAACTTCGGTTGTAGGACCTTTGTCCTGTGTCTCAGGGTCATGTAAAGGTTTCCCCTTTAGTAGCCATCCCTTCAAGGGATAACCCTTGTCCTCTTAAATCCATCCACAAAGTTTAGGGATAGAATGAAGAGCTGTGGCAACGTGTGCTTCCAAGGGCTGGAGTCGCGGCAGCTTCCAGGAAAGTGAGTGCACACAAGCTGGAAGCTCCTTTTGTGGTCACAGATCAATTGAACAATGAGGTAATGGAAGCCCTTCCTATTGATGAACCACATTGGCTGGTCAGTCAATGACTTGATGGTCAAATGGGTGCAATTTAATGACACCCTGCACCAAAGGGAATCCCACGATGGCGGCAAAACTCAATGCACTTTGCACCCACAAGGGTGTCTGTCATGAAATGAATGTAGTCCAGTTTTCACAAACAGGACTTTAATGACAGACAAGATGCCAGCAAAGTCTGCAGCTGATCCTCAGAAGGAGCCCAGGGTGAAGAAATTGAAGACCACAATGACACAATGCAGGGCATGACAAGAAGTGAGATGGGGTCTTCCATCAGGAGGGCACAAATCTGAGACCATCTGTCTGGTACAATCTCCTTTGGCACTGGTACTCTTGACATGCCTGGGTAGCTGAGGGTCATGGCCTCCATTGTCTGCCTACCCCTTGTAACTCTCCACTGCTCTCTTCACCCCTGAGGCTCTGTAGCTGAGGTTGAGTCATCGCCACTAAAAAGCCTTACCCCCTCCCCTCTCCTCTTATTCCCCGTAAAACCCTTGCTCTACAAACAAATCAGTCTACCTGCAACCTCTATACATCCGAGTGCCCCTCTCAGCCATACTCCCTTTGATGGGCCCCTAATGTCATAATACAGTCTTGGCTTGATCATCAGCAGATTATTATGTCCTTGCACCTGGTATGTCCCTGTCCCAGCATGCAACCCCACCAAAGTCCCAAACAAACGCTCAATGAGCTGACAATGAGCCCTTCAATAGGATTAATTGGCCTCATTCCCAAATCAGATGGATTGCCAGGTCCCGTCTTTCTCCCATCCTGAGGAAAATCACAGGCAGAAGAAATGGTGATGGATAACTGGCTGGAGCAGCTACCTTTAGCTCCAGTCTGTACATTCCCACAACCACTGGGATCTAAAAATTCTGCTCTTTATTTATCAGGCTCGATTGAAACAAAAAGAGCAAAAAGGAGCAGGCCCGAAGGGCCGAATTGCACACTCCTGCTCCTAGTTTCCATGTTTCTGGCATACTTGTAATCTGTATTGGTTAAGTGAATGTAGGAACACTCATTGGCAAAATTAAGATATAAAAATAGAAGATTCTGAACCTATCAGATCGATCAGTATTAGAGATTTATAGTCAGTATTAGTAACTGTAATAGAAAGACGGCAGTATTTATTTCTAGAGAGCAAGCTGTTTTTCTCTGTGTTTGTGGAAAACTAGCACTTAAGCTTTCTTTATTCTTTAAGAAAACTTGTACCAAGCAAATGCACAAAGCTGTCCTTACAAGTACTGCACATCAGGGTAAGCAGTGAAACAGCCAGTTAGCTTGGTATGCTACACCAACCATTCAGGTAATGTTAAATGTGTCATTTAATTATAAATAGTCTGAGATCAAGAAAGTTGAAAGTGAAGTCAGCTCAGAGATCGTCACTCAAGCTGCAAGATGTGTTCAGTCAAAACACATTTAAGTGAAAAAGACAGCTCTGGCACAAAGGGCTACATCGATTCAACATTCCAGAAGTTAATCCAGGGGAGGAAGGTTAAAACAACCTTGCTGATTTTGAGCATGGCTTATTACAAACCTAGATTTCAGCGAGTGGATAGACTGTTAAGAATACTGTTAATTTGTCACCCTAAGGAACTACTCTTAAAGAAATCTCATTAATTTATTACTTCAGAGCCAGTGTCCATCAGTGCTGCTAATTATTGCCCATTAACCATTAGTGGGCGGCGCAGTGGTTAGCACTGCTGCCTCACAGCGCCAGGGACCCGGGCTCGATTCCCAGCATGGATCACTGTCTGTGTGGAGTTTGCATGTTCTCCCCATGTCTGCGTGGGTTTCCTCCAGGTGCTCCAGTTTCCTCCCACAGTCTGAAAGATGTGCTGGTTAGGTGCATTTACCTGAACAGGCGCCGGAGTGTGGCGACTCGGGAAATTTCACAGTAACTTCTTTGCAATGTTAATGTAAGCCTTACTTGTGACTAATAAATAAACTTTAACTTTACAGTGCTACACTGAACTACAACTTGTTTTAAGTAACATTGTCCATGAATAATTTGTTCTTCAGCTTGTACGCAACTCTAGTTGCACTGACATGTGACTATTAAGCATCTATGTATCCAGCCTTAATTTTAAGCTGAGATTTGTGACCAATACAGTATTTAGAATATGATTTGTGATCTGGTTTCTTTCTTTGTGATTTGACAAGAAAGAGTTCATTCACTCACTCAGCAATGAGAGTAAACTGTACAAAAGGTACTAAATTAAATTCACGTCAATCCAAAATCATGTGAAATCTGGAAATCGGAAATAAAAATGAAAAATGTTGGATATATTCAAAAGATTTGGCAGCAGTTTGGGGAGAAACCAGTCACAAACCCAAAACATTTGGGGTGGCATGGTGGTACAGTGATTAGCATTGCTGTCTCACAGAGCCAGGGACCTGGGTTCGATTCCCAGCTTGGGTAACTGTGTGGAGTCTGCACATTCTCCCAGTGTCAGTGTGGGTTTCCTCCAGGTGCATCGGTTTCCTCCCACAATCCAAAGATGTGGGTAGATTGGCCATGTTAAATTGCCCCGTAGTGTCAGGGGGACTAGCTAGGGTAAATGAATGGGGTTATGGGGATAGGGCCTGAGTGGGATTGTGGTCGATGCAGACTTGATGGGCCGAATGGCCTCCTTCTGCACTGTAGGAATTTTATTCTATTAGGCTGGATTTTGTAGCGTGCTTAAAGGCCCTCATTTAGGTTTCGAGGGGTTCTGAGCCTGTACTTGCCAGACCGAGACCGGCAGAGAAATACTCCCAGAGGCAGGTCCCTATTTGGTCACTTCAAGGCTTGCAACCCAATTAAGGACAGTGGGCAGGCTCTCAATGCTGCCAGCTCAGAGAGCCTGCAGATCTCCAACCTTAATTGGGAGAGGTTGGGGACCACAGGCTGCCTCAACATGAAAGCACTTTCACTGGCCGACAGAGCAATAAGAAAATAGAAAGGATCCAAGCCTGCAGGTACAAATGAATGGAGGTGAAGCCCTTGCAATGGATTGGACCCTGTTGCAGTCCTTTATGTTGACAGCCCACTCTGCAGCATGGAGTGTCAGGCTCCAATAGTCCTCAGTCTGCTGTAGGAAAGCCTCCTCTGTTGAGCTGGTGAGCTCCACGCATGTGGCAGGGGGGCACTCTGAGCCAGCAGAGCTCATCCCTAATGGGGTTTTAACAATAACTGGATCCCACCTCTTTGAAACGGGAAGCCGATCCACATCCCAGGCCTCTCCTGAGAAACTTCCCTGATGGCAGAAATGTATCGGGGCACTGTTCCCACCGTGGTCCTCCCTGTCTTCTTGTCTCCAAGCTCATCAACAGAGAGCCAGTAGAAGTCAGCTTGTTAACTTTGTTTCTCTCTTCACAAGTGCTGTCAGACTTAATGAGTATTTCCAGCATTTTTTTTGTTTTATTTTATTCAATCTAATCTGGTTACTGCAAGATGGTTTGGCAAACTAAGTCAGGCGTCATTCATTCCTCAAGTATGGGCAAAAGCCCATACGGTCCCTTAGTAAGCTTTCCTCTGATTCCTCAGCATAAATTTGTCAAGATACCAAATTCTAGTTTTCTTACAAGAATTTATTTATTTATCTAGCCCCCCATGGCTCATTCATTGAGTGTGACAATCTATGTCAACATCGGGAGCAGCTTTTTTGAACACCGTACTTGCCAGTTTGAACTTAGAAACATAGAAACTAGAAGTAGGCCATTGGGTCCTTCGAGCCTGCTCCACCATTCATTTTGATCATTGCCGATCATCAAATTCAATATCCTGATCCCGCCCCCCCCCCCCTTCCTCCCATATCCCTTGATCCCTTCACCAGCAATAGATGGAAATTAAGGCTAGCCTCTGATAAGAGCCAATGGAAACTTGTGGAAACTTACTGGATTGATGGTTTTTGGGTTTAGCCGGTCACTAGGCCTTGGATATGGTTGAACAGTGGCAGTGGTAAGATTACTTGTTGCTGGCTCTGATGTCTTCTTTCTCTGTGTTTCAATTTTAGACTTCTCACGAGATGATGACAACGACATTCTTTTCACATAACTTCCAACTGCATGAAGAGGAAAAAGTTGTCTACTTATTCTAAAGAAAAGCAAATTCCTCCTATTACTTGTTGTCCTCTGTACCTGCGGCAGGTGAATGGAATGCTCTCCATTACTCAGGCAATACTGAGCCAAAAAAGGATATAAACTTTTCCAAGTGACCTTTAAGATAACTTTGTGATTTCAAGAAGCATTAGTACAGCAATAATCAGTCTTCCTGTGAAAGATCATTTCAAATGCCTGGGGGGGTGGTGACAAGCAGTCATCAATTTAAAATTGTTCCAAGAGAGGGAGGACAACGAACAGGAAAATTTATTCACATGTTGGGAGCATCAAATCCCTACAGCTGGTTATGACATCTAAAAAGCACGTCATAGCTGTATCATTTTTACAAGATGCGCAAGTGAAACAATGCCGACACTCAGGTTCATCAACTTGAGGCCATTTACCCCCTTCCTGCACTATGTCGTAAAATTTTGCACTCTCTGTTTCTGTGACCTAATTCCATTAAGTCGGACCCCCTCCCCACCCCTCACCCCCAACTTCTGCTACTCTCTGTTGAAAAATGCATGTTCCTTTAAACATTACTGAATTTCTCTCTTTCCAATAGTGGTAAGCCAATAAGCAATGCTGCTACATTAGGTATTATTGCATCTATCTATCCCAAATACACAATCAGGAAACTTTCTAAGGAAACTTGAACAGGTTAGCAGCATCGTGACATGGGATGAGAATAATCCTGCGCTGCCTGCCACATACCTGCCAAAGTAAAATCCACTTCTTTGTCTTAAAAATGTTGCTCAAATTACTGTTGTATGTACATTATTTCATTATTGCTAAGTTCATCAGTAACCTCAGGAGCAACGCTGTCTCCACCTTACTTTCCTCTGTTCTGTAGAGGCAGTGGAACTGAAACGATGAAGTAAATGACACTGCTGGACACAAGGAGATTGCAAATTCAGCTCTTGCCTACAGATCACTGACCCAAAAGATTCTTCCACAGGCATGCAGAAAGGTCCAGCAGCTAGAAAACAAAATGTAAATTACAACTTGAAATAACTAGGTATACATTTGTCTTTCTATTGCTGACAATGTCATGCAATAGTCCTGTAATCTAAATGATTCAAAAGCAGAGATTCTAGCACATAGAACCACCTTCACTCCAATGATACATGGCCTCACTTATTGCTCTGAAAAGAGTAATAGAACATCGATCAAGTTCTCAAATTAAATCATCTGCCAAAAGTTCAAACAGAGTGGCAAAGTTATTCAAAGTTGACATGAAAGAATCAAGTTAAATTGAATAGTCAATAAATCATTAGATTTGAAATTCCTCAAATTTCTGGTTACCTGCATTGTAACACGTGTGTTCAAGACTGAGATCGAGAGGTTTCTACATATTAAAAGCATCAAGGGATCTGGAGATAGTGCAGGAAAATGGCATTGGAAGTAGGTAAGCCATGATCTCATTAAATGATGAAGCAGGTTCAAAGGGCTGAATGGCCTATTCCTGTTCCTATTTGGTTAGGTTCTTTGCGTAAGGAAATCCTTACATAAGGAAAGAAAATTGATTGTCCACAACCACTGCGAGATCTCTTGGGAAGTCAGTCCCACACTGCTATTAGATCTTTCCATAAAGAACACACTGCTACAAAGGCCAAGTATTGCTTAAAAATACTACCTCCTTTGATATGTGAGCATCTTTACAAAGCATTAAAATTTTAAATACCGAAGAGGTGAGAATAAATGCACAATTGTCCCTTAAATTACTGCCAAATAATTCCCTCATGATTTCAAAAGGCACAATTTTATAAAAGCAAGATGAAGAATAGAAACACATTATATGCTCTCTATAGAGGCCTAGAAAGATATAGTGCTGGAGTTTTCCATTCATTGTTTTGCCTTCCTTATAATGCTTCCTACAAATAAAAGGCTTGTCACAAAAGGCTGGAGGATTACATTTTGAGGTTTGATGCCATCACATGGATAAACGATGTACTGCTCCTTAAAAAAACTCCCAATAACAACCACATGGATTTATATAGATCATAGAATGCCTACAGTGCAGGAGGAGGCCATTCAGCCCACTGACAATAATCCCACCCTATCCCCATAACCCCAAGTATTTACTCTGCTAATCCCTCTGACTCTTAAGGGTCAATTTAGCACTGCCAATTAACCTAACCCGCACATACAACAAAAACAGAAAATGCTGGAAAATCTCAGCAGGTATTATAGAATCCTACAGTGCAGAAGGAGGCCATTCGACCCATCGAGTCTGCACCAATCACAATACCACCCAGGCCCTATCCCCATAGCCCCATTAATTTACCCTAGCTATTTCCCCTGACACTGAGAGGCAATTTAGCATGGCCAATCTACCTAACCTTTAGTCTGACAGCATCTGTGGAGAGAGAATAGAGCCAACGTTTCGAGTCTAGCTGACCCTTCATCAGAGCTGAGAATAAAGGGAGTCAGCAGATTTATACTATGAGGGTTGAGGAATGGGGGATGGAATGGGATAAAGGGAACGTAAATGAGGATACAGAAGGCTGAGAAGGTGCTAAAAGTGCCCATAAAGTGATCAGAATGCGTGAATGGCAGAAGTGCAGATGGTTAAGGGACTGCCTGAGGATTGTGGCAGTTGCTCTGAAGGGGATTGGGGGGGGGGGGGGGGGGGGGGAGCAAAAAGGAGAGTTGGAATGGAGAAGTGAAAAAATGGAAGTGAGAAAGAAGGGTGATAAGCTGAAATAAAATGAAATTTAAAAATAAATGGAAATGGGGTGAAGGTGGAGGGGAGACTTCATGCTCCGAAGTTACTGAACTCAATGTTCAGTCCGAAAGGCTGTAAAGTGCCCAATCGGAAGACAAGGTGCTGTTCCTCCAGTTTGTGTTGGGGTTCGCTAGAACATTGCAGAATGACGAGGACGGACATGTGGGAAGGAGAGCAGGATGGTGTGTTGAAGTGGCAAGCAACAGGAAGGTCTGGATCCTGCCTGCAGATGGGCCAAAGGTGTTCAGCAAACCCGTCACCCAGTCTGCATTTGGTCTCTCCGATATGGAATAGACCACATTGGGAGCAGCGAATGCAATAGACCAATAACCTGCACATCTTTGGACTGTGGGAGGAAACCGAAGCACCTGGAGGAAACCCACACAG
Organism: Mustelus asterias; assembly: GCF_964213995.1. Taxonomy (NCBI): domain Eukaryota; kingdom Metazoa; phylum Chordata; class Chondrichthyes; order Carcharhiniformes; family Triakidae; genus Mustelus; species Mustelus asterias. The sequence goes on along the minus strand of NC_135801.1, from coordinate 92,877,036 downwards.
ACACAGGAAGAATGTGCAAACACCACACGAGATATACCCCCGTGGCCAGAATTGAACTCAGATCCCTGGAGTTGTAAGGCAGCGGTGCTAACCACTGTGCTTCAAAGGAATATATTGAAGATGAATATCAGGTGGTCAAAGAGCTATGTTTTGAGGAAGGTCCTAAAGTCTGGAGAGAGGTGTAGAGACAGGGATGTTTAAGACCAAGACAGCTGAAGGCAAGGCTGCTTAATGTTATGTGATGTAAATGGGGACTTCACAAAAATCCAGGGTTGGAGGATTGTAGGGCTGGAGAAGGTTTCAGAGTTAAAGAGAAACAAGGCCATGGAGATGAGGATAAGAATCATTAAATTGTTGCAGTAGTTGACCAATGTAGATCATGAGCACAGTTGTCATAGGTGAATGGGACTTGGTGCAAATGATAAGAATGGAACCGGAAAGGGGAGCCCTACTCAACTGGCCAACAGAAAAGAGGTGTTTGAGGGGTATGATGCTGTCAATCATGTCAAGGTTGCAGAAAGGTTGAGAAAGATGAGGGATAGTGCACCACAGCCAGACACACTAGATGTAATTCGTAACTTTTAGGGTCATTTCAGTTCTGTGCCAGGGCAGGCACAGAAATATGAATGTAGAAATTCAAAAATGGAATCACAGAAAAACAAGCAGGGATTTGGGAAAGCAAATAGAGGTTAGAGATAGGACAATATTTACAAAGAAAGAAGGGTCGGGGTGGGTTATATCTGAGGCGAGGGAACGGTGTGTATCATCAACTAGAATGGAGGAAAGGAAATTAGGTGGTCATTCTTTAGAGGGAATAGGATCAATAAAACAGAAGATGGGCCTCAGACACAAGATAAGCTTGGAGAGAGCATGAGAGAAGATAGGAGAAAAACGAGGGAAAGTTGCAGGGTTGGAGCAGAGCAGAACTGGCTTGAAGAGATTTGAGACAGCGAAACAAATGGTCTCAATCTTGATGACAAAGAAATTCACGAGCTTTGTAAGCTTTATGAAGGTGAAAATGAACAGGACAGAGGCAGGGAGTTCAAGGAGGCAGTGAGCAATAGAAAAAAGCTGGATTGCCACTGCATTTCTGATTGATCCGGGAAATAGTGAGCAGTTTTGGAAGTGAAGAGCAGAGCACGATGCACCCAGCCAGATTTGCCAATGAGCTAAACATTTGTGGGCCAAGTGCATTCAAGTCTGCGCCCTTGGACTTAATGAAGCAAGGATGGGATCTACACAAGAGGGAAAAATACCAGGGTAGGAGACTGCAAATCCCAAATACTCTCCAGCAGCAAAACTGCAATATATTTCAATCAGAAGCTTTTTAAAAAAAAATAAACTAAAATATTGTCAAAAGATAGCCAAAGAAACCTATCTTTTCAATGATTGAGACACACTTCACTGATAACTTCTGGAGTGATTTAAACTAAACACCAAAATTGGGAGGGGGTGAAGGAGGAGAGAACAGGATCTTGTACAGAAATTACTCAATTAGAAATTTCTCAAATCAACTCTGGTGTTAAATCCTTCTCTATCAACCTTCTCTCTCCTGACCCCTGTTTCATTTCAATTACTGAAACACTCCCCTCCCACCTTTTCCCTCTCCACTTTTACCTTCTCTCTCTATCCATTGCTGTCAGCCAGTCTCTCAATTGCTCTCTCTGTTTGACAATCTCTATTTGTACTTGCCTCATTCTCTCTGCTGTTACCTTCTCTGCCGTAGCCACCTTCTCTCTATTATTACCTCCTCCCCGCCGGTGTAAACGAGTCTCTCTGTTTAACATTCTCTATTATTACCTCCTGTCTTTACCAGCTGTGAAGTGTTTTGGGACAGTGTATTTGTACCTGTCTCTCTCTGTCGCCGCCGTTGCCAGGCAGTCTCTCTGTACGGAAGCCGCCGGTTTGCACCAAACGCGAAGTCGGAATTGGCGATTCTGCTCCCGGAGTGAGTCCAGGAGTTTCTCCCTCTCTCGCAGCTCCGAGTTTACAACTTTTTAGCTTCATCTGAACATCAGAAAATGATTTCTCCCACTGTGTCCGGGTGTCTGCGATGATGTTGTTGGTTGGATTATGTTTAGAGTTGTGTAAATAACTCTGATGGAAAATTTGGCTCTCCCTCTCCACACTCTAGCCAACGTGGTCACTTTCCTCCCACTAACTGCTAGGCTCTGTTTCAGAGGCATTGCCTCCAAGTCGTTCTCACCAACCACTTGCATTTATATAGCGCCATTAACATATTAAAATGTCACAAAGCACTTTGCAGAAGCATTGGTCCTATCCTTCATTCAGAAGATGGCTTCTACTCAGGGTCGCAATGGGTCTTGGTGTGACTGAACATGCCAATTCTTGACCGCAGTTCTTTAGGCACATGGGGCAGGCCATCCCATGAGTTGGTGGGATTCAAAGTACAGGATTTGCTTCCTGTTTTCGTTCTCTGCCGCTCCTCTGCCTCATCCTGGATGAGGCAATTGGGTTCACTGTTCACAAGGAGGTAGCAGTGAATCCCTTGATGAGTCCTTTAAAGGGTGAGAATGCAGGGAAGCTGTCAGCTTATCTAAGAGTTAAGCCTGGCACAGCAGCAAGAACGCAGCAAGGTTGGCGATTGCTAAAGGGTTGGGACACGGATTTGGCAGAGCCAAGTTCCTGAAAAAGAAGACATGACAATATGAGAAAAGGAGGTAAAGAGAAAAGTGAAAAAAAGGTAGAATATCAATGTACTTTAAATCTTCATATGAGATGTGGACTTCTCATTATTGGAAAAAATTCAGACTGTAAATGACTTCATCATCTTCTGTAGGTCCTCTCATGACAGAGGACCACTGAGAGTTTGTTATAGGCAGCCACAGAACTATCCCATTCCCCTATCATTTAAAATCCTGGTTCTTCACTGCCCACTGAAGAATGATAAAAATTCCCACACCAAGATCATGTTGTTGTTTGTGTTTGGGGAGACTTCAGCCGTGCAGCCACCTCTAGGCATATTGGAGGTTGCAAGTTTGCTAAATTAAATTTCATGGCTTGTCTCTACATGCGTTGGTTGGCTGCATTGTTTTCTAAAGAAAGGTAATCTGCAGATGTTTGTAAGGTCCTTTTTTAGAGTGTCCTTGAATCCTTTATAATGACTGCCATGATATCATTTGTCCTGGAACAGTTCCCTATGGAAGATCTCCTTGAGGATTCTGTAGTCATGTAGTCATTCGTGTGAGATACATAGCCTGCCCGTCAAATTGAATTTTATGAAGGTGGTCTCCACTCTGTGGAGCCCAATATGATGTAACACCTTGTGTGTGATTTTCTCCTGCCATGAAATTTTCTGATATCTTTGGGGAAAGCATTCCTGAGCTTTAATGTAGCATCTACAGTAAACCCAAGATTCTGCGCCAGACAGCAGGGTGGTATAGATAATGGTCTGGTAGAGTTAGATTTTAGTCTTCAACTTAATGCCACGCCACTGCCAGACATGATCATAGAGTTGACACAAGGCAGTATTTGCTTTCAGGATGCATGCACTGATTATCTTCATATCAAGTGGTATCTCTGGAGAGCATATTAGGAAGGAATTAAACATTTTCTACAACATTGAGATGGTTATCTCTTGTATTTCATAGTTTGTCCTTGGTGCTGACTGAAGCAAACCTTCACTTTGATTTGCAGACCAAAGTTTTTGTCAGTGTTCATGAATTTGTTTGCCATAGTCTGGGTATCATCCTTGTGAGCAGCTACAGCACAGTCATCAGCATATAGAAACTCTGATTACTGCGTCTGTGACTTTGATGGAGGTATGCAGTTTGGAGAGATTGACAAACTTTCCTCAATGGAATCTAAAGTTGATGCCTGTCGGCATGTCCTTGATGGATTTGTTAAGCATTGCAGCAAAGAAGATATTGAAGAGTTGGGGAGTCACGATGCCTCAGTACTTTGCACCGTTGGTTATCGCAAAGGCATCAGACATTTCACCACATGCACAAACACGTCCAATAATGCCATCATGCAATAGGCGCCAAGAACTTGACCAACTTGTTTGGATGTCCTAGCTTTGAGAGCAATTGCAAAAGCCCAGGCTGACTTCCACGCAAGAGCTTTATTTTGGTTTATGAGAGGCATATGAAGATTCTGATCTTGCTCTCTGCACTTTTCTTGGAGTTTTCTTGCTAAACAACATAGCAATTACCCCACAGTTAGCTCTAAAACCACACTGTGATTCTAGAAGGACATCATCTATGAAGGTGTCTAGTAGACAGTTAAATAGATACATATAAAGCTTCTTCCTGCAATTGAGAGAAGATTAATTCCTTGATAGTTGCCACATACATTTTTGGATCCTTACCACTTCCAGGTGCTGATTATGTTGTCTTCCTTGAGATCCTGTGGAATGTTTTTTCTGATCCTAGATATCCTTGAAGATGACTGTAGGTATTTTTACCAAGGTTTGTACTATTACAATTCCAAATCTCTGCTGGAATGCAGTCTCGGCAGGGGCCTAATTTGGTTTGCTTTTATTGCCTCTTCCATAGAAGGAGAAAGCGACAGACTGTCTTTCTAAGGCAGCTGCTCAATTTGATGCAATGAATCTGATGAAATGTGGGAGTCTCTGTTGAATAACTTGGTGAAGTGCTCACAGCACCTTGTAATCCCAGCTGCCTTATCAGTGTTTAGCTCATTTCCATTATACTAGGATGTGAGCAAAGAAAAGAATAAATAGGCCATAAATAGCATTCAGCACATTTCCAACTCAGGATGCTAAATGGCTTGAAGGGAACTTTCAGATGGTGGTGTTCCCATGTATCTGCTATCTAGATGGTATTGGTCCTGGGTTTGGAAGATGTTGTCAAAGGAGCTTTGGTGAGTTGCTGCAGTGCATCTTGTAGATGGTATACGCAGCTGCCATTGTGCATCAGTGGTGGAGACAGTGGATGTTGAAGGTGATATAAAATGCTTGTTAGGCCACAGCTGGAATACTGTGTGCAGTTCTGATCACCACATGATAAGAAGGATGTGATCGCACATAGAAAGGGTGCTGAGAAGATTCACCAGGATGTTGCCTGGGCTGGAACCTTTTAGCTATGAAAAGAGGCTGGTTAGGCTGCGACTGTTCTCCTTAGGACAGAGAAAGGTGAGGGGGGACCTGATTGAGGTCTACAAAATTATGGGATATTGAAATGAAGGCACTTTTCCCTTAAGTAGAAGGGTCAAAGGTATAAATTTCAGGTAAGGGACTGAACATTTAGAGGGGATTTAAGGAAAAACTTTTTCACCCAGAGGGTAGTGGGAATCTGGAACTCATTGCCTGAACCCTCACAACATTTAAGAAGCATTTAGATGAGCACTTGAAACATCATAGCATACAAGGCTATGAACCAAGTGCTGGAAAATGGGATTAAAATCGATATGTGCTTGATGGCTGGCACAGACAGCGCCCCTTGCTGTGCTGTAAAACTTTATGACTCTGTGGCACATGGAGTGAAAATCAAGTTTGATTTGTCCTGGATGGTGTTGAGCTTCTTGAATATTGTTGGAGCTGCACCCATCCAGGTGGAGAGTATTCCATCACATTCCTGAGTTGAGCCTTGTAGATGATGGGAAGGTTTTGGGGAGCCTGGAGCTAAGTTTATTTTATCGTCAAAAAGATGCCAATGCTTAGATCTTGGGTGTTGCCAGGTTGTCTTCTATTTTCCTTTTGTGGTTGAATATGGTATTGGTTATGACAGCTAAAGTAATCAGAAAGCAAGACACAATTCACAGAGTACAGCATGATCATTTATTTAAACTAAGCCATATACATGAGAAACTTCAATAATGGACCACGTTGGATCCCCGGTATTATTGTCTCTAAGACAGACCCCTTTCGTGCCAAGTGGACGTGAGGGATAGATCGTTTGTAAACAGATGGACCACTTGAGGAGTAGAGAAACTTTCCAGCAATCAGTTAATCAAGGACCCCACACACCCCAATATACCTTCTTCCACCTTCTTCCATCGGGAAAAAGGTACAAAAGTCTGAGGTCACGTTCCAACCGACTCAAAACCAGCTTTTTCCTAGCTGCCATCAGACTTTTGAATGGACCTACCTCTCATTAAGTTGATCTTTCTCTACACCCAGCTATGACTGTAACACTACATTCTGCACTCTACTTTCCTTCTCTATGTATGGTATGCTTTGTCTGTATAGTGCGCAAGAAACAATACTTTTCACTGTATACTAATACATGTGACAATAAATCAAATCAAATCAAATCAAATGTTGCCATCAAGAAATGTTTTCGAACCTATAAACACTGAAGTACCTGCTTGACTGTGATCAACATAACTGATGTCTCCTTGGAAACAAACAATGATGTGCCAGAAAAGGTACCCATTATTACAGTTCCCATTAATGTCGATCCTGTGGAAACCTCTCAGACAACAGAATAACTCACTCCACAAAGAACAGAAAAAAACTCAAAGACTTGATTTATAATTGACCAACTTGTATATATGCTTAGTTAATATTTAGGACCGAGTGAATTCGTTATTGAAGATTGTATAAAGGAGTTGCGGGGGTGGGGGGGGGGGCGGAGAGTGGTGATTGTCCCTTTAAGGGCAAAACAGCAGAGTAAGGGTTACATCACCTGGGTGACCAATTGGGACTTAGAGTAGAGAATCATCCCAGTGATGAAGTCCTCTTAGGCAAAGAGATATTTTGGGAGCCAGCTACAGCCCATGAAGCTGCTGTACAATTCTTATTAATAAATATCTTTTATGTTCACTAATGAAGTCTGTGAAAGTGCATCTTTACAGGCAGCAATGTCTACACCATACTGGCTAAGTTCCTGGCTACTTAGGTCTCTTGCTCGTTTGATGATCAAAACGAGTGTGTTCGTTCCAGCATGCTAATGTAACAGTTAGTGACTTTGCGTTTGTCTGCAATCTTTTATCGTTTCTTGCCACTAGATCGAATCACTTCCAGCCATCGTAAGCTAGGCAGTAAGGTAAGAAGCAGGCTTTATTTCAGCCTCTTTTTATTAGCCACTCCAAAGAAATTTGGCTAGCTGTGAATCCTTTAATAGGGCAACTGTGTCATCTCATAGTACTGACTGATGCTAATCCTGCCTCTGGATAAATCTAATGACCAACCATCATCTCAGGGCAACCACGTATATGTTGAGGACTCCGATTCCATTGACACTGTACCTGTCATTTTGCCTTCTTCCCATCATTAGAGGATTTGTATCTATGTCTGTAAGTCATACTTCTCTTGTCTGATTTTGGATGATCTCACTGGCTTTGCGGGGATCAAAGATGTCTAAGGAGTTTGGCAGCTACAATGGGTGGCCAGCACAGGGTGTTTCTCTGATTTTTCTCTTTGTCAAAATGTAACATTCTGCTACATCCTCCAAACATACCATACCAAATACTTGTAGATGCCACCTTCATGTCACAATGGACTTTGTTTTGCCCTTCCAACATCTGATTCTCCACTGTGAGGTAGAGGCTAACTGGGTTCTCCATGAGAAGAGGTGTACAGGATTTGAAGTAAGGGATTATAGAACTGGTAAGAACTTCTGGTCAGAGATCATCCTCATTTTCACCAATGAAGCATTAGCTGGGCCCATCTGATAAATATGGTGAGAGTTGCCTCACAACTTTTGAATAACTTAAAAGATAGCTTTTACAACCGAGCTATCACATTTTGAAAGTCCAGTTAAACAAAAAAAAAGTGTTCCTTTATGAAAGTGAGACACGTCAAATCAGGTAAAAATCTTAAACTGTGCTAGATGGTGATTGTCTGGGGTAGTGGGTAAGTCACTGGGGGATCGTAGCAACGAGGTGTACGTGCAGAGTGAGTGCAGCGACTCTGTTCCATTCCAATTACATACATGTAATTTGTGCTATCTAATCAATAAATGACTGAAGAAAAGTGGCCGAGTGTCATTATCACACCTAATACATCAAGCACTGAAAAACACTGCAGCAATTTTCTGAGAAGCTCGTGAATTTAACGACTCTGATTTTCTGGCTTCCTTTTCCCCTATTGTTGGTGGTTTAAGCGATTTCACAGGATGGAATTCCCAACCTTTTGCAGTAAAATGTTGATTTGTACTTCAATAGCTTGCACAATGCCTCCCAAGCTAAATATGTGAAAATCTGTGTTCCCCACTGTGACAAGTGGAGGCCATGCATTCATGCATAGTGAAAATCAGGTGTCTCTGTTGGAATCTGTCTGAAGTAATTCAAACAAAGCCAGTTTAAATCTTTCAACTACTTACTGAACTTGGCCCTGAAATTATTTAACTTGGCTTACATCATTCTAGCTAGAAACCAAATCCTCTCAGCTAAATAATTATCTTTGACGGCTGCCAAGTCAGAACTAAACTCCCCAAATTCAACACAAGTAAATGATATATTAGATATTCAAGTATAAGGTGAACCACCCATCATTCTGAATTTCACCCAATAAAACTAAAGGAAATCCCTCAGCTAAAGTTTCCATTTCTTTCTGTGCACCAAAGTTCTCACCTTCACACCTCCTGCCATCCATTAATCTCAGTTCCATCTAATTTTAATCAGTGCATCGTGACCATCTGTTACTGTCAGCTATTATTCCAATTGGCTGCTCCAACACTGCGGTATCGAAATATCATAGAATCATAGAAACCCTACAGTGCAGAAAGAGGCCATTGGGCCCATCGAGTCTGCACTGACCACAATCCCACCCAAGCCCTACCCCCACATATTTACCTGCTAATCCCTCTAACCTATGCATCTCAGGACACTAAGGGGCAATTTTTAGCATGGCCAATCGACCTAACCCGCACATCTTTGGACTGTGGGAGGAAACCAGAGCACCGAGAGGAAACCCACGCAGACGCGAGGAGAATGTGCAAACTCCACACAGACAGTGACCCAAGCTGGAAATCGAACCCAGGTCCCTGGAGCTGTGAAGCAGCAGTGCTAACCACTGTGCTACTGTGCTGCCCATATCACCTCACACTCCTGCCTTCAATCCAAGATTCAGCTGCTAATTTGCTGCTGAGTTGACTGAAGATGATTCCTGGCCAGTCAGGTCCCTAGGCATGCAACTCCTTTCTGTGCAACTCTACCGTTGACCATTGTCCTCCTTTTAGGGCAACACAGCAGAGTAAGGGTCACATGGCTTGTGCAACCAATCGAGATTCAGAGTGTGGAATGACTCCATGATGAGAGAGTCTCTTAAGCAAAGAGATATTTTGGGAGCGAGCTACAACCATGAGGCTGCTGAAAATTTTTTATGAATAATTATCATTTGTGTTCATTAATGAAGTCTGTGAAAGTGCATCCATACACATTTCTTCCACTGTTTAACTTTCCCTGGCTATATTAGTAGGTGAATTTTAGTCCAAACTAAAAATTGACTGCTAGATTAAACTGTCACTGCCTATCTTTTGACCTTGTCTACTTTTTCTTGCCCCCTCAGTGAGCAATTATATCTTTTCACAAATTTAGCTTCCAAATTGCTTCACTTTTCTGCACATCAAAACTACACATCTGTACTGAATTACATTGGACTGCATCATAAGATTTAAGCCACTATTGGCCTGATTTTCCCCTTAGAGTCAGGAACCACAGATTGGGACGTTTTCCAATATCACATTCCCAACTTCCAAAAGTTGGGGAACTCCCATAAGACTTTGCTCAGGCTGGAGTCGAGAATGCCACCCCCAGAAACATGACAATGGTGACAATGAAGGATATTGGAAAACGTCCCAATCTGTGGTTCCTGACTCTAAGGGGAAAATCAGGCCAATAGTGGCTTAAATCTTATGATGCAGTCCAATGTAATTCAGTACAGATGTGTAGTTTTGATGTGCAGAAAAGTGAAGCAATTTAGAAGCTAAATTTGACAATGAAGGCATACAGGTGGCAAGGTAGACTGAATAGAAGGACTTCACCTGATGAAGCAGCAGCACTCCGAAAGCTTGTGCTATCAAATAAAGCAGTTGGACTATAACCTGCTGTCATATCACCTCTCATCTTGTCCACCCCAGTCCACTAGCATCTCCACATCAAGGCATGCATCAATGGGGATAGCCCCCCCATGCCATCTGGCAAAATAGATGTCTGTTCATGTCAGCTGCCCACCTTATGAATGGTTGGCAGAAATCCAGAACTAACTAAAGCATTCAAACTGTAAGATGAATAGTGGCCATTCATACCTGCTTGTGATGAATTGGTTCCTTCATATCTCTCTTTGCTAAGTTTTGGGTTTATGGATGGGGAGTGTGATTTTGAGCCCACATTAACAGTCTGCGGGATCACTGACGTGGGCCAAAAATCTGGAGAGAATCAGGAAATGCGAATATCTCCAGAGAGATCGCGTTTCTTGATTTTCCATGCCCCTCATTGGTGATGTCACGAGGTTTACACCCACAAAGGGTGGATTCAATGGATTTAAATACATTTTAATATTATTGGCCAGCACCCATCCTCACCCCACACCTGCCATATGATCCCTGGCACTGCACCCTGGCACAGGTTGGCACATGCCAGCCTGGCAGTGCCAACCTAGGTCATGTGCTGTGCCAGGGCAGTCCCTTGTGTGAGCCCCACAGGGATAAGTTTCCAGGCACGTGAGATGGACGTGGGGAGTGGGCAGTGAAGGTGGAACGCTAGGGAAAACTCTGCAGTGGTAGGGAAGCACCGATGATTGTGTGTGTGTATGTGTGTTGGGGGGGGTGCTACCGCCATGGTGGGGTGCGGGGGGAGTTCCACTTTAGTACTGATCAAGGTGCCCTTTGAAGATGGTGCCCAATCTCTGTGGAGCCAACCTTGTCAGTTCTATCAGGCCCCACCCACCAGAGTGTTAGTGTAAACCCTGCCCACTCATTTTTTTTATTTGAGAGGTTTAAGATCTGGAGAAAAAACTGGGCTGTGCAGTTGGCGAGCTACATGCCAGCTTTCAGTCAGAGCCTGAAATAACATAAGATTCTGTCCATTGTGTCGAGAGGGCTGTTGTATTTGAGTTCTTATATATACCCAGACAATGGGGCTGTAAATTCCACTAGTGATCCCACATTTTGAATGTTATATCAAGGGAGGGTCCTCCATCCACAGACATTTCTACATTTCAATGACTTACAAGAAGCATGCTCAGACATGAGTTAATCCTCGTCTGTCTAGAAACCACAAATAGTAGTCACCTGACTTTCTGGCAGCCATTTTGAGAGAATATAATGTCCTTCTTTCAATGTTTCTTGCTTTACTTTTCAAAAATACAGAATCCACATTGAATACAAATTGTATCTTAAAATCAAGTATGCGACTGGGCACAGCATAGTCCTGTGAAGGATCTTGGCTGTCCAATTACATTAAATACATGGAGTTGCTGTTGTTGTGGCTGTAGCTGTTAGATGGTCAAAGCTAAACAGTGTAGAGTCAATCAGGGTGTGTACTTATCTGATAAAGGGTCATTGCCTGAAACATAAAGGCATAGTGGTTAGCACTGCTGCCTCACAGCGCCAGGGACCCGGGCTCGATTCCCGGCTTGGGTCACTGTCTGTGTGGAGTTTGCACATTCTTCCCGTGTCTGCATGGATTTCCTCCGGGTGCTCCGGTTTCCTCCCACATTCCGAAAGACGTGCTGGCTAGGTGCATTGACCCGAACAGGCGCCGGACTGTGGCGACTAGGGGGAATTTCGTGATAACTTCATTGCAGTGTTAATGTAAGCCTTACTCGTGACGAATAAATAAACTTCTGTTTCTCTTTACAGATGCTAACTGATCTGCTGAGTATTTCCAGCATTTTCTATTATTATTTCATGGTGCTTGTCACACCTTATAAATTATTGATGGCGTTAACATCATCATCTGTTATCAACTTACTCATTTCATGCTCTGATAATTGATCAGTGAGTTGTCACGTCTAATTTAGGTAAACAAAGCCTGTGTCAGAGAACAGCTGGTTGAAACTTAGAAAAGTGGGCAGAAAGAGGACCCAGAAGCAGTCAGCAACAACTAGAAGAGCAGGAGAAACGAGGAGCCAGAGGCAATCAGTAGCACCCAAAAAACTGACAAAAAGAGGACCAGGAGGCAGTAACCACTACCTAGAAGAAATATCCAATCCAGTCCAGTCTGAGCCTCCAGAGTGGAGGAATCAAAGCATAACATGCCAGGAAAATGGATAAGTAAGTATTTGGTGAATGTTTAGCTCGGTTATCTTCAAAACCCGTGCAATCTATTGGTAATTGTGAGGTTTTATTAGTTATTGTAAGGTTTAGTAATAGTAATAAAGGTTAATGAGAGTATGAGTGTTTAATAATTATAAATGAATCAAGAATAAATTAGCGAATGATGTGTTGTGACTGCAAAATGTGGGAGTTCCTGGACATCAGGGTGATCTAGCGCAGTAAGTGCCTGCAGCTTGAAGAGCTTCGGCTGAGAGTCATTGAACTGGGGGCTTTTCTGCAAACACTGTGATACATCAGCTGAAAGTTACCTGGACACATTGTACCAAGACGTTAAGGTCGTCTGATCCGGTCATGGACCGGAGGGTGTAACTACGAATGAGGCAGGTATGGGAACCCAGAAGGTAGTAGTGGGGAAGCCTCAGACTTTGCAATTGTCCAACAAGTGTGAGGTTTCTGCAGCTTGTATGGATGAAAGTGGCATCTGCAGGGCGGATAAGCAAACTGATCATGGCACCATGGTACAGGTAGTCATTCAAGCAAGGGGCGGGGAGGGGGGTATAGTCAATAGAAATATAGTGGTAGTTGGGGACAGTATAATCAGGGGGATAGGCACAATTCTCTGCAGCCAAGGGCAGGACTCCAGACCACTGTATAGCCTGCCCACTGCGAGGTTTCAGGACATCTGTTCTGTGTTGGAGAGGAACTCACAGTGGGAAGGGGAGAATCCAGTGGTCATGGTCCTTGTAGTACCAATGGTATAGGTAGAACAACAAAAGAGGATCCCCTGAGGGAATATGAGCAGATAGGGGTTAAATTAAAAAGCAGAACATTAAATGTAATAATCTCTGGACTACTATCTGAGCTATGAGAAAATTGGCACGGGGCAAAACAGATTAGTGAGTTAAATGCATGGTTCAAGGACTAGTGGGGGGAGAAATAGGTTTCAATTCATGGAAGCTGGCACCAGTAGTGGAGAAAGTGGGAGCTGTACTGTTGGGATGGCCAACAACCTGAACTGTGCTGGGATGAGTGTTTTGGTGAGTCGCATTATGAGGTGGTAAAGAGGGCTTGAAACTAAATAGTGTGTACAAGAGATCAAGTTTGGGAAATTGCACATAGCATTTATAACAGAACTAATGAATTCACAGCGCAAAATAGAAATAAATATATATTTATTTAATCATTAGAGAGACATGGCTGCAGGCTGACAAAGACTAGAACTTGAATAGTCAACGGCACATAACATTTGGGAAGGACAGGAAGCTAGGAAAAAATGGAGAGGTGGCTCTGTTAATTAACGATGACATTGATACAATAGAGACCAATTCTGGAGATCTTAGTTCTGGCGATCAAAATGTAGAATCAGTTTGGGTAGAGATATGGAGTGGTAAAGGTAAGAAGTAATTTGTGGGAATGGTTTATAGCCCCCCCTAAAAATAACCACACCACAGAATGGGGTATACACGAAGAAATAATGGGGACTTTTGAGAAAGGAAATTCAAGGATATCAAAAGATATTGGAGTAGGTAGAATATGGAGTTGATGACAGAATCAGATCAATCATGATCTTATTGAATAGCGGAGCAGGTTTGAGGGACCGCATGGCCTCTTCCTCTTCCTAATTCATATGTTCTTAGACAGGACGTGACTAGGTAAAGATGATTACAGACTGATTGTGACCCAATACAAATAGGACAACAAGTGCACCGAAACAAGTGAAATGTAATAAGTTATAAGATAATTCTTGTCAAAGGCAGTTCTTCAGTTCTCGCTTCCCAAGTTATTGCAGCATAGGTGGTGTCTTTGTCGGTCTGTCTCTTCTTTTTGCTTCTTCTGTGCCTCTTCCAACTGTATCAACAATGTCTTTTCAGCTTCCTTTGTTTATCCCTCTTTCCTTCCATACCATATTTGGTCATTTCCAAACATTACCCACTTGACTGGTCAGGTATGTCCTCACCTTCCATACATTGGCCAGAACATTCCGGCTGGTCCCGCCAACAGCACACCTCTGCCTTGGGTTTCCTGGCGGTGTGGGGTGGAGTCAATGGTAAATCCTATTGACAGCGGTAAGACCAGAAGATCCCGCCACCAGCCAATGGCAGAAAGATGCCGTGGGGAAGCCAGAAATCCCGGCTTCTGTCTCTTCCTTGAACACTCATTAGATTGCTTCTTTCAAATATTGTTTTGTTCTTGATTAACTGAAGCAATTGTTATCTCAAGCACACTTCTCCTTACCCAATGCTTTCCACAAACGCTTTTGAACTGATTTGAGCAAGGTGATGCTTTGTGATTTAATCTTGGCATAAAAAAGTTCATTAAAAACATAAAAAGATCATTAGGAAAATCCCATCACATCTTACACAAGTGAATTTTGGCTGTTGCAATCTTCCTCCCCATCCAACAAATTCTCCTTCTCAATGTGAGTTCAGCACTCACTTTTCATTTAATTCTCTCCTGTTTGAATCTGATTTTTTAGATAAGCCTTTACTAAGACTTTCATTGTTTTTAACTTTTCTTCCTTTTAAACTAATAATTTTCTGTTTATATTAGAAGCTAGATTCTGGAAAGTTGTAAGAATGGACAAAAGTCAGATATTGTTTTCTATGGATCTTGCTTGCAACAACTTCAATAGCAACATACGCTGCACTGATAGCACCTTTAATGTTGAAGGATATCTTGAAAGTAGAGAAAGTGGGACACCGCTACAGAAATAGAAAAAGATAGATGAAGGTATGGTTGAAGAGTTTAGACTTAAAGAGAATTTATGAACATTGGAATATATGAACATGCAAATTAAGAGCAGGAGTTGATCCAGGAGTAGGAGTCCACAAACGGCTGTTGAAATTGTTAGGACAATATTTTCAACACACAGATACAGGCACGTTGTTTCCATTTTTAAAAGGCAGGGTATTTAAATAAGTTGACAGCTTGACAGTGCCACAGAATCTACCTGTTATTTATAAGCATAACTTCCACGCTGAGGGATAAGGCCCTTGTTCTATTGAAAATGGGGTCCGTGTCAACTCAGCACTGACTTCCAGTGACCCTACTGAGTTCAGGTTTCCTTCATGTGTGTGTGTCACTTCCTTCTTAGTTTCCTATCAGTGAAAATAAGATCTGTCAGAAATGTTGGGAGGATTTCAGCATCGGGCCCACCCACCTTTGTTAAAGGCACCTGACGTCTCCATGACTCTGCAAAAATCCAGGACTCTGAACTGACAAGCCAATGGAATTTCTTGAGGATGGATGGTGCCTTGTACTGGATAAAATGGAGTTCAATAACTGGTGCGTGATTGGCCAATAGAACTTAGTATTGGATAAGAGAGAGTTCCGAAAGAGGTGAGTGATTGGTCAGTGGAATCTAGTATGGAATAGGTTGGAGTCTTTGATTTGTTTGTTAATATCTACTCCTTCAATTAAACTGAAGACCAAGGGCCCGATTTTAACATTTTGATTCTAAGTGCTGAATCTGGGAGTAATCCAGATCCGACTAGTAAACCTGTTCTCCGGTGCCCTGTGCGCACTCTGCCTGAAAAAAAGTAGCGATTCTGAATCGCGCTGCAGAAGCCTGTGGGCGGGGCTTATCGCACCTGAAACCCAGCAGCTCCAATTGGAGCCTCCAATTGTGCATGCGCAGTAAAAAAAATTTGAAAAACACTCCCCTGCCATATTGACCCCACAAACATTGCCCCACCCCCACAACATAACTGTCCTCCTTATCCATCCACTCTCGCTACCCAGACCGATCGCGACCTCCTGCCCTACTTTCCCCCCACCGATTGCACACAGTGTGGCAGTAGACCCTCCCTTCCCTCCACCAGAGATCCATCTGGCCCACCTCCCTCCTCCTCCCCCCCCACCAGAGATCCATCTGACCCACCTCCCTCCTCCTCCCCCCTCTACCAGAGAGCGATCTGGTCCTCTGGTCCTCCTCCTCCCCATCCCCACCAGAGATCCATCTGGCCTGCCTCCCTCCCGCCACCCCCCCACTCCACCAGAGAATGATCTAGCTCGCCTCCTCACCACCACCGATCTGAGTTAGAGAGCCGCTGGAAGCTCTGAACTTACCTCCTCAGAAGTTGGAGTGCCCGAAATAGACTCTTGTGGACCATGTCTGTTTCACGCCGAATCTGGATTGGGCAAATGTGGTGGTAAAGGGGGAAGTGCCGGTAAGTTTGGGCATCCAGCTCATCAACTCAATTTAAATAAATGCCCGTTTCGGGCAGTGTGCCAATCGTGGCCATTTTGGGCGCTTGGTAAAGGGGGAATGGGTGCGGAGGCGGTCGCCCTGATGATAAAATCAGGACACAAATGAGAATACCATCTCAATTTTTTAATATGTTCAGAAGTTTATTTATTAGTCACAAGTAGGCTTGCCTTAACACTGCAATGAAGGTACTGTGAAAGTCCCCTAGTTGCCACACTCCAGCGCCTGTTCGTGTACACCGAGGGAGCATTTAGCATGGCCAATGCACCTAACCAGCACGTCTTTCTGACTGTGGGAGGAAACCCACACAGACACAGGAAGAAGGTGCAGACTCTGCACAGACAGTGACCCAAGCCAGGAATCAAACCCAGGTTCTTGGTATTGGGAGGCAGGAGTGCTAACCACTGTGCCACCTTGCTGCCCAGTTGAACGTATGTTTCGTTTAATGGAGTTTAGAAACAATTTTGTAAAACATTATATGGAACCAGTAAGATCGGTAATTTGGGCCACTGCTGCATTCAGTAATTCAGTGCATTTCAATGGTTGAAACATGTTTGGAGTAGGACATGCATAAATTCCTGAGATCAGCTGCCATCCGACAAAATTCAACACCAAGGCAATATATTGTAAAATACCCCTCTGAATTGTTTCTTAACTTGGTTCCAAGTAGCAGCTCACATTGGTTGACAAAGGAAGTAAACTCCAATTCTATTGAAAGTATTCAATCTGATACATCCTGTTCACTTGAATGAAAATCCAATCTCCAGTAGCTGCATTTACACATCACTCAGGACTGAAACAGCTTCTGACATCCTTTGATACAAGTTAATGCCTTGTGGCCCAAAGAGATTCCTAAACCTTTAAAATTTGAAGCAAAAACAAAGGGCATACAGACCTATTTAAAAGGTGTTGTGTTTACAGAGATTCAAAAAGCTGTACAATATTATGTTTTGAAAATTCAATTTAGATTCACAGGAGGCTCGTTCCATCTATCATCAAGCACCTTGATGTGCAGGATTCTCTGATGATTTTATGCTATGATCATTTTAGTCCATCTGACCAGGCCCAGGATTGAGAAAATATCATATTTCCCAATGGACGAATATAGGCTGCCAGGCTTGCTACATTATAAAGGTGGTTAGGCTTCAAAGGTACTTCATTGGTTGTAAAGTGGCTTGGGATATCTTTTAAAGTAAAGTTTATTTATTAGTCACAAGTAAGGCTTACATTAACACTGCAGTGAAGTTACTGTGAAATTCCCCTAGTCGCCACATTCCAGCACCTGTTCGGGTCAATGCACCTAACCAGCACGTTTTTCAGACTGTGGGAGAAAACCAGAGCACCCAGAGGAAACCCATATAGACAACGTACAAACTCCACACAGACAGTGACTCAAGACAGGAATTGAACCCGAGTCCCTAGCGCTGTGAGGCAGCAGTGCTAACCACTGTGCTACTGTGCCGCCCATCTTGACATCATTCTTTTTGCTTGATATACACAGAGTATAGTCTAAAATTCAGTAATAGGATGAAGCTGTTAGGATTTTTATTTTATAGCTAAAGAATCTTGAGGAAGTATGCTGATGCAGTCTCTTATTTAGCTGTGACCAGCTGGATACATATTGATTTTCCAAACTAAATGAAGGCATCATAATCATAATGTGGAGTCCAGAAGGAGTCAGCAGCAAAAGAAGGCTAATGACTAAAGCTATTTTCGCTGCTCCTGCAGAGGTTATGCTAATAACTGTGAGTCATTTTGAAATTCCCATGCTGACCTATGAATATATGAAATTGATGGACATGAAAAGACCAGCTTCCCATGACTAAACATTTTCTCTCCTCACACGCCATTTCCCACACTCCTGCAGCCACACAGTCGCCTGGGTGATGCAAAAA
The DNA here is from genome assembly GCF_964213995.1 of Mustelus asterias. Taxonomy (NCBI): domain Eukaryota; kingdom Metazoa; phylum Chordata; class Chondrichthyes; order Carcharhiniformes; family Triakidae; genus Mustelus; species Mustelus asterias. Next base: position 92,858,788 of record NC_135801.1, on the reverse strand, counting down.
TACAAGGCTGATAGAGAATATAAACTGGAAAATTCCTCCTAATTTCTCACATGATTGAAACTGGTCCAGAAAATTACATAGACAAAGTGTTATCCATAAACCTCCCTTATGACGCAATCTGGCAGGATGATTTATCTGATGTATTATTTTTTTCTTAGAATGCTGTAATGCTTGCAAGTCTAATATGTTCCATTTATGGGGTTTACTTTTCTATTCCTGGGTTCAACTCCTTTCTAGTTTTCTAATGATGCATATGGGTACAATGAAGGTATTGATTGATACGTTAACTACAATCTCCCAGGGAGTGCATTCCAGATAGCAGGGCAGAACTCTCCCATCCCATCAGCGGTGAGTTTGATGGAGGACAGGAGCCAAAATGTTGGAAACCAACTGGCATAAAAACCTGTTGCAATCTCCCAGTGGCGAGTTAACGGCGGGTCAGTTTACCCACTGCCTGATGGCCTGAACACCATTTGCAATCATTTGCATCTCATGAATGCTTATTAAAACAGATAACTGCCAGAATCTCATTAGGCTTTCCAATCTTTAATCAAACCAATGGAAAGTTATATCGGCTTCAAACCCATTTGAAAAAGAGGTGGATCTCAATTTGTTCAAGACTTTGAGGTGAGTCCAACGTACATAACCCACTTGCCATTGTGCTGCACTGCTCCAGTTGCATTGAATGTCACACTGCATTCTGCCCTCCAGCTCGATGTTGAGCTGGTCTTTATAGACAGCACTCTGCTGCAGAACTCATGGACCCTCCACCTGATACCCAACTCTGACCAGTGCTGTGCCTGGAGTTGCATATCTGCAGGAACCTACTGCTCCTGGTTCTTGCCACCATTTTAAAAAATATATATTTATTAGTGTCACAAGTAGGTTTACATCAATACTGCAGTGAAGTTACTGTGAAAATCCCCTAGTTGCCTGTTCGGGTACACTGAGGGAGAATTTAGCATGGCCAATGCACCTAACCAGCACGTCTTTCGGACTGTGGGAGGAAACTGAAGCACCCGGAGAAAACCCAGGCAGAAACGGGGAGAACATGCAAACTCAACACAGACAGTGACCCAAGACGGGAATCGAACCCTGTGAGGCAGCAGTGCTAACCAAAGTGCCTATTTTCTGTGCAGTGGAACTCATTCACCCTCCACTTCAAGCTGCCGAAGTTTGACCAAGATGTGGGATTTGAGGTGAGAGTGGAGCTGATGGGCACAAGGGGGGCAATGAGGAGGGAGAGCTGTGCGAGGGTGGGGGAAAGGATAAGAAGGGCACGATGGAATTCAGAGTGGCAGAGAGGTAGAGGAGGATGGCAAACAATGAAAGGCAGGGGAAGACCAGGGGCTGAGAAGCTCGACCCCAACAAGGATCCATGAAACACTGAACAAGGGGGTCAAAGAGATACCACATTGTTTTCTGGAAGGGGATGCGTGCAGACTCCAGAATGGTGGGCAGGTATGCTATTAGTATGGCACATTAGGTTTGCACCGGCAAGTTGGGGGTGGTGTGGTTTCAGAGGATCACTGTTGCCCATAGTCCTCTTTGGAAGTTGGAATTTTGTCAAGGTTTCCATTTTAACCCAGGGGTTAGCAGACTGAAATCAGAGAGTTGCAGAAATTCCTTGTGTGAAATGGAAAGCAGTCGCAGATTGCAGATTATCCAGGGGTTATGTGGATTTCTGTCTGAAGTCAGAGATAGTGCAGGAGAGCAGCGGCCATGCAGCAGGAGCAATCACTGGGGGCATGGTGTACCCCAGCTGCAGGGAAGGGTAAGGTGGGCTCTGTACTGGGTTGCAGAGGAAATGGTGATGGTCACAGGAGGTATCTGCAGTCTGTAGCTAGGCGACACATAATGCTATGTGAAAATCTCAAAAGTGGGGGGGGCATCACCTCTGTACATTACTGTGCTCTCCAGATGGGATAGTAGAGATCCACGTGGGGTATGGGTGCTTCGCAGGTGATAGGCTGGGGAAGAGGATCAGAATGTCCACGACTACAATGATGGGATCCAGTATTAGTGGGAGATGCTAGAGAATAATGGGTGGCATTTTTATCCGCAGCATGAGGCTTCAGGTAAATCAGAGGCATGCACACAATGAGGGCCGAACTGGGTCCTGAAGTACAGAAGTGGAAGCATCGTCTTGAGGTCCCAGAACAATGACGTCATGCAAAAATAAAAGTAAGATCCGTTCTGTCTGCGAGGAGTATGTGTCAGTATGCAAGGACCGCTAAGCTGGGCAATGGGGCTCATTCTCAGGATACACACTCACTTGTTGGTGCCACTACAGTATGATGTGGCGATGCCGGTGTTGGACTGGGGTAAGCACAGTAAGAAGTCTCACAACACCAGGTTAAAGTCCAACAGGTTTATTTGATAGCACAAGCCACAAGCTTTCAGAGCGCTGCTCCTTCAGCGCTCTGAAAGCTTGTGGCTTGTGCTACCAAATAAACCTGTTGGACTTTAACCTGGTGTTGTGCCACTACAGTAGACAGGATCCAGGTCAGATATAAAGGACAGAAACCTCATTGCCCAGGAAGCAATTGCGAGCCATTTTTCATTCTGTATTGTTTAAGGGATAGGCGGAACTTAATAACCTCACATCAAAGTCTCAACATCGACAGCAGGTCGGAATGCGACCTTGGAGAGTGAAAACAATATTGAAGGAGACACAGCTGCATCCTATCTGCCATCCCTTCAGTGAAGTGCAGGCATGGGTTAACCACGAATGCCAAACACATTCCACTCATTAATCATGAGCTACTGAAAGGCCATTGGTATGCCACTTCAAAGAATGGAGTGTAGAGCTAGTGTGGTTTAATCATCTCCTTCACACCTTCTCACCCCCACAGAGAGCTCCAGGTGTCATATGTCTGGAATGGAATGTTGTTCAACACAATAGGCGGAATTTTACCGCCTCGCCCAACCCGGAATCGGAGCGGGCGAGGCTCGCAGAGAATTCTCCGTTGGCCTCGGACGGGATTTTACGAGCCTCGCCTGACCCGGAATCGGAGCGAGCAAGGCTCGCAGAGAATTCTCCGTTGGCCTCGGACGGGATTTTACGAGCCACATCCGAATGAGGTCATAAAATCCCGCCCCTTGTGTGTTGGAATCTCAAAACTGCATCGGGCACAATTAAGGTACCCAATCACAGCTTTGGTTTCTGCACCTTTTAACCATTGTTGTCTTTGATGTTTACTTTCAGAGAGAAAGCAAAAGGACTCATGGATCCAGGGTTCAATGCTGCATTTCTTATTCAATGGAGGAGTTTTTTTTTAATTCATTCATGGGACATGGGCATTCCTGGCTGACCAGCATTTATTGCCCATCTCTAGTTGCCCGAGGGCAGTTGAGAATCAGCCACATTGCTGTGGCTCTGGAGTCGCATGTAGGCCAGACCAAATATGGACGGCAGATTTCCTTCCCCAAAGGATGTTAGTGAACCAGATGGATTTTTCCAACAATTGACAATGGTTTCCTGATCATCAGTAGATTCTCAATTCCAAATTTTTTTATTGAATTCAAATTCCACCATCTGCCATGGCAGGATTTGAACCCGGCTGCCCAGCACATTAGCTGAATTTCTGGGTTAATAGTCTAGCAATAATACCACCAGGCCATCACCTCCCCGATATGAAGGAAGGGGAGGCATCAGCACATGCAGCTCCAGCAGGAAGCAACTCACGCGGTACATGGCAAACTGGATCATGAGCACGAACAAGAGCATGAGGAGGAGGGACACAGGCAGTGGAGGTGACTCGCCATGCCAAGGGTTTATTGTTGAAGAGTTTCCTAGGTACGAGTGAGAGGCAATGCTGGGCATGGCTGTGATTATCCAGAGACCTCGTAAATCACATTTGCCACGCTCTTCATGAAAACCTGACACCACGTGGGGTTGGAGGCTTTCCCCGCCAGTGCCTTTGAAGGTGATAATCTTTGCTTCTGGGTCTTTCCAGGGATCAACAGAGGACCAATGCGGCATCGCTCAGTCTGCAACACATCTCTACAGCTTTTCAGCTATCCCTGGTTTCCCAAGAGTGCGAGGCGCAATAGACTGCACCCTATGGCTATATAGGCTCCATGGCAGCAGGCCTAATGTTAATAAACTGCAGGGGCTACCATTCCATCAATGTACAACTGGTGTGTGATCATCGCAAGCATATCCTGCAAGTTTGTGCCTGGTACCTTGGGAGTTGCCATGACTCCTACATCCTCAGTCACTCCTAGGATTTTCAAGGGGTCAGAACATTTGTAGGGATGGTTGCTGGAGGATAAGGGATACCCACTCAAACACTGGCTCATGACTACAGTGTGTGGCCCCCAAAACTCTAGCCGAGGAAAGGTACAACACTGCTCATAGCTGCACACACTCCCTTATAGAGCAGATCATAAGACTTCTGAATATGTGTTTCAGATGCCTGGACTGCTCAGGAGGCTCTCTGTGATACAGACCAGGGGTTCCCACATGAACACAGTTTACTGTGCCCTTCACAATCTGGCTGCACAGAGAGATGAGGTCCTGCCTCTGGAGGAAGGTGAGAGCTCATTGGAAGATGATGAGGAGGTACAGGAAGTCTGGGGGGGGGCTGCTGAGGGACAGTGTGAGCACGCTGATACCATGGAGGAAGGAAGATATGGGAGACGTGCCCGTGATACTTTAATTGCTGATAGGCTCCAGGAGGAATAAAGTGAACTGATCTGGAACCACCTCCCCTAGCCCTCCAAGTCAGTCCCTTTCATCCCACGGGATAGCCGAACCAATGGTGAGAGGACAGGTTCTGCATTCACATGAGATGCAGACCAGCCCAGGGATGTCATCCTAAAGGGTATGTCCTGGGTTCAGGCACGAACAGTGATGAGGCCCAGATGCCACTAGAGTATCATCAATGATGAGCTGTCCTCAACCAATGCTGTCCCTTGATGATTAAGGGTGCTGGACTGGCATTTAAATATGGTGCCAGGACCTTTGAATCTACCAGCTGAAAGCAGGTGGATGAATCAGTTCCTGGCCTGCCATTGCTAAGGCAACATTACCTGAGAGTGGATGCCTCAATGACAGGATGCCCTCAAAGAAAGATGGCTGTCTTTGGGAAAGCTTGGGTCAGGGAAGCAGGCAGTTGTGGCACATTAACCGCAAGATGGTCATTACTACCAAGAGGCCCCTCCATGAGCTATTATGAAGGACCCCCCCCCCCCCCCCCCGATTCCACCGGGAAGCTGCCAGGGTTCACCTGGTGATCTCCTACACATTGTGCAGAACCTTTGTGACATGAACAAAATACCGTGGTACAGGATGTGGCCCTTAATTGGCCATTTAATGGTCAACCCAGTGAGGTCTGTGCCGCAAAGCTTCAGGGGGTTGGCAATATGCTATGCTGATGGGAAGACATTGGATTTCCCTCCCGATGCCTTTCCCTGCCATATTGCCAGGCTGCCCGTCTCCCAACCTGTCTGCACTGGGCTGTGAAAATTCAGCTCAGAGTTTCAGAACTCGCAATAGATCAAAGTTAATCTAATTCCTGCCAAGTATTGAGATTGTAATTCATCAATTTCTGGAGATAATTAAAAAAGTAAAACCTCATATATTAAGATATAGTGATGAAAACAAATCACACAACTACACAGCTCATGGGAAAATGTAGTCATTCGTCTGCAAACACCAAAGAAGAAATTTACAACTACGGTTTGCCTCAGCTATGTCAACAGATTTTTACATAATTTTCTCTCGGACTGTTTGGTTTGCCACTGTAACAGGAAATCTGTGAATAATTGTAGACATTTTGCACTTGGGAGTGGCAACAGTGGCAAGCCCATATTTACTGTCCTCTTATTGTCCAGATAATGTGATGATAGGTTTTAACCTCGCAGAGTTGCAGTCCATGTGATGATAGTGCTCCCATGATGGTGTTAGGTAGGGACTTGCAGGAATTTGATCCAGTACCATTGATATAACAAAGGGATGTCTCTGAGGCAGGGTGGTGTGTGTTTTGCTGTGTTTGTTCGTTCAGCAACAACACATTTTTGAAACAGTTCAAAGCCATTCTTTGAAACACTTGCCAAAATATTTATGTTGGTAATGTTTGTCTCATTAATGTTGTGGTGAAAATGGAGTTTAATTCAGTTGCCCAAAGGTGAAGTAATCTCTTGAAGTATGGCAGTGATAAATATACAAGAGCTGACTTACATTATCATTTACTGAAATGATAAATGAGTATGGCTGTGCTTTTCATTCAACCTCAATGTATTGTAAAGAGGGAAAAAATTAAATTTCAATTTAAAATCTTTTTTTAAATGTTAATCTTTATATGTTACTGCTGTGGCAAAATTAATCAGATACCATGTTAATACTACTTCAATGTTCATCTGACATCATGGTAATAATATAGCAAGATTCATCAGATGCCATGGTAATGCTATAATAAAGATAATCAGACATATGTTGCTTTTATAATTCATTATTCCTGAGTTGTACACTATCTAATCCACACGATGGCGCTCGGACCATTGTATTTCAATGCACTCACATCTTATTTATTTTAGATTACAGAATGCTTCTATCATTTTAAATTACCTGGCAAACTGATTTGACTTCATTCAATCAATAAAATAAATTGAGTTAAAATTTCACCCACCCTGTTTTTTTTTGGGCAGGGTTCATGATTCACAACATACCTGTATGGATGGTTCTGTTGGAATATTTTAAAATATAAGTCTAAATCCTGCCAAGTATTGAGATGCAATGGTACTGAATGGTACAGGAAGGGGGCTCACTGGCTAGGGCAGGAGCAGTTGAAATAAAGGGCAGGGGGTGGGTTCAAAGCAGGCCCCTTCCTCATTCCCAATACCAGCTCTCTGGAAGAAACACTGAGTGCCTTTGAAAAAGGGACCCCCTATACGCACACTCATACACACGCACACACAGACATACACACATACGCACACACACACGCACACACACACCCTGGAAGCCCACAATTGCTTTTCAGGCTCCTTGCATGGCAAAGAACAAAGAAAATTACAGCACAGGAATAGGCCCCTCAGCCCTCCAAGCCTGCACCGACCTCGCTGCCCGACTTAACTAAAACCCCCTACCCTTCCGGGGACCATATCCCTCTATTCCCATCCTATTCATGTACTTGTCAAGACGTCCCTTAAAAATCACTACCGTATCCGCTTCCACTACCTCCCCCAGCAACAAGTTCCAGGCACCCACCACTCTCTGTGTAAAAAATCTGCCTTGTATATCTCCTTTAAACCTTGCCCCTCGCACTTTAAACCTATGCCCCCTAGTAATTGACTCTTCCACCCTGGGAATAAGCTTCTGACTATCCACTCTATCTATGCCTCTCATAATCTTGTAGACTTCTATCAGGTCTCCCCTCAACCTCTGTCGCTCCAGTGAGAACAAACCAAGTTTTTCCAACCTCTCCTCATAGCTAATGCCCTCCATATCAGGCAACATCCTGTTAAATCTTTTCTGTACCATCTCCAAAGCTTCCATATCCTTCTGGTAGGGTGGCGACCAGAATTGAACACTATATTCCAAGTGCGGCCTAACTAAGGTTCTATAAAGCTGCAATATGACTTGCCAATTTTTAAACTCAATACCCTGGCCGATGAAGGCAAGCATGCCTTCTTGACTACCTTCTCCACCTGCATTGCCACTTTCAGTGACCTGTGTACCTGTACACCCAGATCCCTTTGCCTATCAATACTCTTAAGAGTTCTGCCATTTATTGTATATTTCCTATTTGTATTAGACCTTCCAAAATGCATTACCTCACATTTGTCCAGATTAAACTCCATCTGCCATCTCTCTGCCCAAGTCTCCAACTGATCTATATCCTGCTGTATCCTCTGATGGTCCTCATTGCTATCCGCAAATCTACCAACCTTTGTGTTGTCCACAAACTTACTAATCAATCCAGTTACATTTTCCTCCCAGTCATTTATATATAGTACAAACAGCAAAGGTCCCAGCACTGATCCCTGAGGAACACCACTTGTCACAGCCCTCCATTCAGAAACGCACCCTTCCATTGCTACCCTCTGTCTTCTTTGACCGAGCCAGTTTTGTATCCACCTTGCCAGCTCACCTCTGATCTCATGCGACTTCACCTTCTGCACCAGTCTGCCATGAGGGACCTTGTCAAAGGCCATACTGAGGTCCATGTAGACAACATCCACTGCCCTACCCTCATCAATCATCTTCGTCACTTCCTCGAAAAGCTCAATCAAGTTCGTGAGACACGACCTCCCCTTCACAAAACCATGTTGCCTCTCACTAATACGTCCACTTATTTCCAAGTGGGAATAAATCCTGCCTGGAAGAATCCTCTCCAATAATTTCCCTACCACTGATGTAAGGCTCACCGGCCTGTAATTACCTGGATTATTCTTGCTACCCTTCTAAAACAAAGGAACAACATTGGCTATTCTCCAATCCTCTGAGACCTCGATATCCACTCCATCTGACGAAGGAGCAGCGCTCCGAAAGCTCGTGGCATTTTCTACCAAATAAACCTGTTGGACTTTAACCTAGTGTTGTTAAAACTCTTACTGTGACCTCCCCTGTAGCCAGTGAGGATACAAAGATTTCTCTCAAGGCCCCAGCAATTTCCTCCCTTGTCTCTCTCAGTATTCTGGGGTATATCCCATCAGGTCCTGGGGACTTGTCTACCTTAATGTTTCTCAAGAACCCCAATACCTCCACCTTTTTGATCTCAATATGACTCAAACTATCTACACATCCTTTCTCAGACTCATCATCCACCAAGTCCTTCTCTTTGGTGAATACTGACGCAAAGTATTCATTTAATACCTCGCCCATTTTCTCTGGCTCCACACATAGATTCCATCCCTTGTCCTTGAGTGGGCCAACCCTCTCCCTGGCTATCCTCTTGTTCTTTATATATGTATAAAAAGCCTTGGGATTTTCCTTATTCCTGCTGGCCAATGCTTTTTCATGACTCCTTTTCGCCCTTCTTATTCCTTGCTTAAGTTCCTTTCTATTTTCCTTGTATTCCACAGTTGCTTCGTGTGTTCCCAGCCTCCTAGCTTTGACAAATGCTTCCTTTTTCTCTTTGACTAGGCTCACAATATCTCTCATTATCCAAGGTTCCAAAAACTTGCCATACTTATCCTTCATCCTGACAGGAATGTGCCAGTTCTGAATCCCTATCAATTTACGCTTGAAAGCCTCCCACATGCCAGATGTTGATTTGCCCTCAAACATCTGCCCCCAATCTACATTCTTCAGTTCCTGCTGAACTGAATGTTCAGCAGGATGTGGCACTGCAACTCCACATCCAGCTGCTGGTTGAATACCACTGGCAGTTGGATGTGACCCACTTTAACTGGACTTTGACTGCCCATTTAAGGGCCTCAAATAGAGTCCCAGCGGGAAGGCCACCCATGAGCCTTCCCGCACTGGAATTAATTGGGCGGAGGTGGAAAGGTGGTGGGATCTATTCCCCGTACCCACCTACCCCAGAAGGAGGCCATTCAACCCATCGAGTCTGTACCGACCACAATCCCACCCCAGCCCTACTCCCTCAACCCCACACATTTACCCTGCAAATCCCCCTGACACTAGGGGCAATTTAGCATGGTCAATCAACCTAACCTGCACATCTTTGGACTGTGGGAGGAAACCGGAGCATCCGAAGGAAACCCACGCAGACACGGGGAGAACTTGCGAACTCCACACAGACAGTGACCTGAGGCCGGAATTGAACCTGGGCCCCTGGCGCTGTGTGCCACCGTGCCGCCCATTAAATGCCTCCCTCCTCTGAATTCACCGGCGGGTGGGCGCGGGGGGGGGCATTAATATCTGCCCAATGTAAGATCACAGACCTGAAATGTTGACTCTGTTTTTCTCTCCAGAAGTGCTGCCTGAGTTGCTGAGTTCTCTTCCTTCAGGGACCATTCCCTAAGAGGGCATTTCCATTGGATTAGTCCATCCAAATCTCCGTTCACTGCATTTATCACATACAAAAATCCACTTTACCAGCAAATTTGATAATCAATCAAAATTAAAACTTTGATATTTAACAAACAAGGTGTGGTGGCTTTCAAATGTTCTTCTGATGCTTAAGGAACCTTTTACTTTTGGTAGGAACAACATAATCCTAATGATTCTCTCACCCCTACAAAGAAAAGTCACTAATTTGTGACCAATCCTAAAAGTGTGGTATAACCAGAATATAGATTATGGGTGGGATTCTCCGGATGTTCACACCAGCGGGATTCTCTGGTCCACTGCAGTGAATGGCGATTTGGCTGAGCGCAAAATTCTCCACCCTCGCTGGAAGCAGCAGCGTAGCATGAATGGCCGAAGTATTCTGGCCTGTGTCTCAAACTGCAGTTTAAATTAGATTTCATTTATTTTTTGATAAAACAGGACATATTGTTGAAGCTTTTGTCTTGCACCCAGCAGGTCAGATGCAAGAATACCAAATTTCAAAGGGAACAGCTTGAGAAAAGTGGTGCTGATTTGTTGGCATGTTGACTCTGATTGGTCAAATTGTTGCCATGGCGCTAGGGAGATATTATCCCCCATGTTTTTGTTTGTACAAAAAAAATGCAATGTCCGGACATATTCCTTTTGCCTATGGAGGACAGATCCCTGCATTTTGCTATATGTTACTTCTAGCAAGTGTAAGTGAGGTACATTACAAGCCTGATTGATAATCTAAAATTGGTTGTTAGACTATCAGAAATTGACAGAAGCGGGGGGTGAGGGTGGGGAGGGGGGGGGGGGGGAAGGGGAGGGGCGGGCAATAGGTTTCTGGTCCATTCACCATGGCAATGTCTTGACGAATCAGAGTGTACATGCCAACCTACCAGCACCCCTTTTCTCATGCAGTATAAATTCTTGTTTGCTTTGAAATTTGGTATTCTTACATCTGTCCTGATAAGTGTAAGGCACAAACCTTCAACCGTACATCTCTTTTTCCAGCAATACCCAAGTTCTGTATTTCCAATTGACTATTTTAATTATCATGCTATTATAAATAGTCAAAAAGCTGCAATCCTATTTGGATTAGAAAAGTTAAACAAGACTTCACTGACTGAAGTATGAAGGTCGTTTGTTGGACAATTCATCATATTTGACAGACTGTACAAGCCAGCATGCTCAACATCTGTGAGCAACAGATTTTTTTTTCTGGTTGATACATCAAGATACCTCTGAGATAAAAGAATTATCTATTTAAAAAAAATACTCTGTAGCATTTTGCACCAACCAATGACTCACATATGCTTGGGCACCTATTCCCAATTCGGGAGAATCGTGGCTCTTATCAATGTCCTCATTGCGCATAAACCACAGGGTGCAACTTTGTATCTCTGGTTCTCAGACATGCCAAGCTTTCAACCTCAGCTTTACTGCTAGTTGCTGGTAGTAATCAGCTACACTCAATAATAAAACTTGAGTTTTCCCTGAGGTTTTCCTGACATCCTGCCACTACTTCATGGGATTCCATCACATCCCTGGTGGAGAAACCCTGCAGAAATACAAAAACTGCTCCATTGTGGCAGAAATGTTTCCACATCAAGCTGTGAATTCACAGAGATGGGTCCAAACTTTATTAAATAGCGCATAACCAAACATATACAGTGTCATTTTCATTGATTTGTGTATTTTCTGTTTTCTTCTACATGCAACTCCAAAAATCTCCAAACGAGGGGGCTGTTACACTACAGAATTGATGTTATCCACTTATTTACATTCTTTATTGGGAGAAATTTTGAGCACGCTATTTAATGGATATAGTTTCCTCCTTTTTAATGGACATGGTTTCTCCATGTTTAAAGGTGATGCTTTCCTCCTGTTTAATGAACATTTTCCTCCCATTTACAGGATGTGTTTTCCTCCCGTTTACAGAACATGTTTTCCTCATGTTAATGGACATTTTCCTCCTTACATTTAAAGCTATGATGTGGAGGTGCCAGCATTGGACTGGGGTAGGCACAGTAAGAAGTCTCACAATACCAGATTAAAATCCAACTGGTTTATTTGGTATCACGAGCTTTCGGAACGTTGCCTGGTGTAGGCCAGGAGACTCACCTGATGAAGGAGCAGCGCTCTGAAAGCTTGTGCTACCAAATAAACCTGGTGTTGTATTCTTATTGTGTTTAAAGGACATACTACTCTCCTGTTTAAGGGACATGTTTTCCTCATGTTTAATGGACATGTTACACTCCTGTTTAATGAGCATAGTTTGTACTCCATATTTCTGAATTTCTTAAAGTTCAAACATCCTAAAACTGAGATTACTCTAGAAAAAGCAGTTCCTGTTTTTCTTTTTGACAAGATAGTTTTATGTTTTTCTTGATAATGCATAAGTGGTGCAGCAAACTGTGCCCTCCAAAACTCTCTAAATTACAGAAATTTTCATCCCCATCATCTCTTCCCACTTCCCTCTTTAATTGCTCCTATTACCCCCCTCTTTTTTCCCTCTTTCTGCCCTCTTGCCTCATGCCTCCATCTCTGTGATGGAGAGCCCTCCCCATCCGACCCTAGAAATCCTATTTGTTTCCCCTATCCCTTCTCCTTTCCCCCCCATTCCTCTCTCCGCTGTATCTCAACATGTCCCCCAACTTCTCATCCCCCCAACTCCATCTCCTTATCCTCACCTACACCTCACCCTTGAACACTCTGGTAATGGGGCTGGCAGAAACTAGGAATGATGGAGAAAGTCTTCTGCTCCAGTTTTCCAACTGATGTGGGTCAGCAATGGTTCCTAAAAGAGATGAGTGTTTGGTTTGGGGCGGGAGACAGTCATCAGGAAGAAGAGGCCCTGAGATTTGGCAGTAGCTGGAGAAGTTCCAAGGCATTGGGAGGGTTGTAGGCCTGAGACTAGGGAGTGCAGCATAGGTCTGAGACTGCTGGAGATGTATTCCCTTGTCTGCGAGTGGGATTGGGTGCAGAGTCCAAAGCTGGGGGGAAAGAAGTAGGCCCGATATTAGAGAAGTGTAGCTCTGAGACGAGTGTTTGGGGGGGGAAGTGTAGGCCCAAGACTGGGGGCTGGGGGGTGGGGTGGTGTATAGGCTTGAGACTTGGATTAGTTATATTCCCAATACTGGGGTGGAATGTTGTAGGTCCGACAATGGAGAGCATATGGTGTAGGCCTGACATTGGAGACGGTGGTGATGGGGAGCACAGCTGGTATATGCCTGAGTTCGGTGAAGGAGAGGGGAAAGTCAGTCATCAGTGGGAAGGGGAGAGAGGAGTGGGCTGTCGGGAGTTATTAGCCTGCCAAGGACAGATTGTGGGGGAAGGGAACCAGCAGGGAATGCTCAGGGAAGAAGCACCAGGGAATACCAAGAAATGCTGAAAGGACATTGTGGGAGATGCCGAGTATTAGGCTTGGCATCTTGGTCACCTACACCTTAGATACAAGGCTGTATTAGAGACAAGCTAGGAGCACAGATTCAGCTCCAGGGCATGACAGTGGCTTTCTATTAGGGAGCAGGAGCTTTACTATATTTGCCCAGCATTCATTAATCTGCTGGATATACCAGTCAACATGAAGAAGGCGCAAAAACAGAAAATGCTGGAAAATCTCAGAAGGTCAGACAGCATCTGTGGAGAGAGAACAGAGCCAACGTTTTGAGTCTAGGTGACCCTTTGTCAAAGCCTGAAGAAGGAGGATTAAGTGACGGCACCTAGGCTGAATGCTGCCTTCTTGATAGCACTGATCCAATTGAAGAGGAGAAGGAACAGGTGCTGCCTAGTGCATATTCAAGAGGAGGCCCCACCTGTGGTCCGTAGTCCAGGGTAACTCCAGCAGGAACCAGAGGATGAGAAGATTAGGCCCATCTCACGAAGGCGACTCACATGACTAAGGATGTCCCGGAGAACACTCTCTTATCTGGAGATGAGTGACAGACGATACTGCACCTGTCTGTGCCAGTCATTCTGCGAGAGGCTATAATGCCACATGGGCTGAGAGTACAGCCCCTGCCAGTGCCCTGAAGGTCACTGCTATGCTGAATATCTTTGCTTGCAGGTCACTCCAGGGATCTACAGGGACCTATGTGCATCTCACAGTCCTCAGGCCAGAAATGTACAAGGAGGTGGCCGTTGCCCTCGACATTATGCCTCATCATTATATGGACTTCACACCTGATGAAGTTCGACAGGCTGATAGATTTCAGGCAGTTTGCAGATAGCTCAGACTTTGCTAGAGTACAGATGTAATCATTTACACATGTGGCTTTGAGGGCTCCATGACAACAGCCCCTGATGTTCATTAATAGGAAAGGATTCCACTCCCTGAACGTTCAACTGGTGTGCAATCATCAGAAGCATGTCATGCACGTTTGTGCATGGTACCCTGTGAGTTCCCATAACTCATACATTTTGTGCCACCTCCAGGTCCCTCACATATTCAAATGGCCTCAGCAATTACAGGGCTGGCAGCTTGGGGATTAGGGGTATCCATTCAAACATGGCTCATGATATCCGTACATCATCCTCAGAGTTCTTCGGAGGAGAGATACCACAGGTGCATTGTTCCACACATTCCATCATCGAGCAGACCATTGACATCTTGAAGATGTGCTTCAGATGTTTGGATTGCTCAGATGGGACTCTGTAGTGCCCTCCACAGAGGGTCTCCTGCATAGTCGTGATCCATTGCACCCTTTACAACCGGTGCTTCAAAGGTGAAATCCCTTGCCAGAGGGAGACTTGGAGGAGGCTGAGAGCTCCTTGGATGATGAAAAACAAGAAGGGCAGGAAACTGAAAAATGAGGTGAGGGTTAGCTGCAATCAAAGAAGCACGATGTGGAAGACATGTCCATGCCACATTGGTAGCCACAAGATTTCAGGAGGGGTAAGGTGCAGACAACGGGAGATAGTCACATTCCTCCTGTCCCTTAGTGCCATGCCAGTGTACAGAAAGACCTTTACAACCAGCAACATCGAGAGCAAGTTCAGCATTCAGACTTGTACCTTCAAGTTTCATGATTAAATATGCCCTAATCTTCGGAAGGGTCAATGGCGAAACTTGTATCCATGCAGTCATTGAAAAGAAAATCAGCATAACAACACAGACGCTGCACTAAAGGACTTGATGCAGTCATTAATGAGAAACATCAATGAGATGTGTGCATGGTTGGAGAGACCAGCATGGCTACAGGTCTTGTGATTTGGCACTACCAATAAAGAGAAGCACTTGCAGCTTACTCTCAAAGGCCAGTGAGCAGGCCTACCTCCATGTTGTCTTGTAAGGAGTAAAGGTCACTTCACCAGTGCATTATAGCCCACATTTCCAATAAAGCGTTTGAGACATCTCCCTGAGATGACAATGGGTAGAGTTGCCATCATAAGTCAGGTAGATATCACACAAGTGTGAGGCTCACAACGGGACATGATCACTGAGTGGGAGCATGTCTCAGCCCCACAATAGGAGGGCACATAGATACATATGGATGATGCTTTCGAATGATGAGATCATTCTCATGAATTTCTAAGTAGTTATAAATGTGCATCTTATATATAGTGAGTAAACATGTGTGATTCAGAAGTGTTGTGGTTTTTCCAACCCTACTGCTCTCCCCGGGTGCAGCCCCAACATGGAGGCAACCTGCTGACTGCTGCGCACGATTATCTGAGATGACCTGCGGAGGCCTGAGGCCTCAAGAGCCCTGAACGGGTAAGGATCTCCTGCTCAGGAACAGGTGCACCTTCCTCAGCCTTACCAGCTGAGATTGATGGGGGCACAGGCAGGGGGCATCTGGAGCAGCTGGACAGTCTTGGACTGTCTAATTGGAGGCCTCTGGGGTGTCCAATAGATACTAATTTTCCCTGTGGGTGCCTGAGGGCCCTTTCCTGACTCATTGAGGAGAAGGGACATGTGGAGGGAGGTCAAGGTACCCCGCGCCCCCCCTTGCCTAGCCACTGATGGCTCCCACCAATGCCTATAACGATGGATTACAGATCCAAGCGCATCTCTGGCAGAACCTGATGACCAAGGTCTTCAAGGTAGCCGCCACCCTTCCCGTGGTGACAGCAGAGCCACAACATCAGCCAGAAAGTGGATATACTCCTCCATCCTTTGCTCCAGTCTGTTGACCACCTTTCGCACTCTGCCAAATGTTCCCTCACCTGTCGCAGCATTGTTTGGCAAGCACTTGCAGAGGTTCATCATCTGACTTGCACTCAGCAGGTACTTGTTCTTCAGCAGTCCTCTGAATGCCAGGGACATAGATTGTCACTGCCTATGACTGCCGTGGAGATATATCAGTGAGGTGTTCTCCAGAAAGTGACCCCAAACCTGCTCTAGAACTATGAGCCACTGAAGTGTGTATCTCAGCGCTGGTGGAGGGTGCAGGTGAACGCAGTGATGGATCTTCTTCTGATGGCTCCTCAACTTCCTCCTGAGGTGGGCTGAGGGATGGGCTTATGTTGGCACTGCTGGTGTGCCTGGACCTACTGGTGGCTGGAAGAGAGAGAAGATAGATTGAAAGCAAGCACGCAGGTACAGCAGGCAGTAAGAAGGCAAATGGTATGTTGACCTCCATAGCAAGAGGATTTGAGTATAGGGAGAGGGATTTGTTTTGCAATTGTATAGGGCATTGGTGAGGCCACACCTGGAGTATTGTGTGCAGTTTTGGTGTCCTTATCTGAGTAAGGATGCCCTTGCTATAGAGGAAGTACAGCGAAGATTTACCAGGCTGATTCCTGGGATGGCAGGTCTGTCATATGAGGAGTGACTAAGTCGGTTAGGATTATATTCACTGGAGTTTAGAGGAGTGAGAGGGGATCTCATAGAAACTTATAAAATTCTAACAGGGTTAGACAGGGTAGATTGAGAAAGAATGTTCCCAATAATGGGGGAGTCCAGAACTAGGGGTATAGTTTGAGGATAAGGGGTAAACCTTTTAGAACTGAGGTGGGGAGAAATTTTAAAGTTTAAAGTTTATTTATTAGTGTCACAAGTAGGCTTACATTAACACTGCAATGAAGTTACTGTGAAAATCCCCGAGTCACCATACTACAGCGCCTGTTCGGGTACACTGAGGGAGAATTTAGCATGGCCAATGCACCTAACCAGCATGTCTTTTGAACTGAGGGAGGAAACCGGAGCACCCGGAGGAAATCCATGCAGACACGGGGAGAATGTGTAGTCTCCTTTCAGACAGTGTCCCAAGCCAGGAATCGAACCCGAGCCTCTGGCATGGGTTTCCTCCGAATGCTCCGATTTCCTCCCTTAGTCCGAACGATATGCTGGTCTCTGATGCTGTGAGGCAGCAGTGCTAACCACTGTGTCACCATGCCACCCTTCTTTACCCAGAGGGTGGTGAACGTGTGGAATTCATTACCACAGAATGTAGTTGAGGCCAAAATGTTGTCTGATTTCAAGAAGATATTAGATATAGCTCTTGGGGCTAAAGGGATCAAGAGATATGGGGGGAAAGGGGAGTCAGGATGTTGAATTTGATGATCAGTCATGATCAAAATGAATGGCGGAGCAGACTCAAAGCACCGAATGGCCTCCTCCTGATTCTAGTTTCTATGTTTCTATGTTAATGAACAGGCTAAATACAAGATTACATGTCACTGACCTCAAATGTCAGGATATGGTAAAGTCATGGAGGGCTCATCTGTACTAGGTAGGAGAGGGTGCTCTCTCCTCCCCCACATGAGCAATCCCAGTCCTCCGCTGCCAGGTTGGCGGCATCCTCCACAAAGGGATTGAGCTGTGGATGTTGGCTGTCCCTCTTCCACATGGAGACAAATGGATGGAATGTGATGAAAAGGCATGGATCAGAGTTGGGAAGCATGAATACTTCCTGTGTGTGGTGATCCCTCTCCAGCAAGGCTGAGAATGGAGTAAATGCTGCATGATAGATGAGATGTTGGTGATGTGAAAGAGACCATAGGACTGCGCTGATGTGTCCCCCACTACATTGTGTGAGATCCCTGAGCAGTGTAACCCTTTGAGTGCATGATGCCATGATGAGAGTGTGAGACAGAAGTGAGCTGAAGATTGACTTTGCCTGGCAGACTGGATGAAATCATTCATCTTCTTCCTGCGCTAGATAGCGTTGCTGGGACGGGTGCACAACAATCTGACCTCCCTTGTAACCGGCTCGCAGGCTGGTGAGGTAAGATTGATGGGAATCATCCCTGGGGCAGAGGACATCTCAGTGTTGACAAAGCCTTGAGCGAGTAATGCCTAATGCTCAGATCAATTCCTGTGTGAAGCCACCTCGAAATGTCTCGTGACAACAGCTGAGTCGGAGAGCGTGGATATATGTGTTCGGGTGCTGTTTAAATATGGCACCTGGACCTTCAATTCTGATAGGTAACGGTGAAGCGGCGACTCAGTTCTCCACATGCCATGTGGTTTGCAGAGATACCGCCTATGCATAATTAATTAGCTTCTGACCACAAAGTTAGATGCAAGCTCCTGCCACTCCAACCAGTGGGAAACACACTGCAGAACCTTCTCACCACAGTACTTATTTTTAAAATGGAAAATTCCGCCCAATGAAAATGATGGGAAAGACACGATTCCAGGATTCTTGACCCAATTTCCTGCATCCCAAGCCTGTATAAACAGACTGCGAGAAGGGGTCAAAGAGAGCAGATGACCTTGTCTGTGCTAGTGAGATTATTAAATTTGTTATTGTATTGTAAGGGAGTCATGTGGTTCAATGAAGTTTTATAGTCATTTCCCTCCACAAAGTTCATTTCAAATTTTTAGTATATCTCTGATCCTGATTCCAAACAAGCCTTTTGTCCTGTTCTGTAAATCCATAAAAAGGATGTCCAGATCTAGCTATCTGAAGTTTGCTGCTTATTATTGCAATCTACCTTTTTATTCACCTTGGTTACCTCCTTCCTCCGTCGAAGCCAATGCTGCTTTAGGCAGTAACATATATTTTCTGTCGCCACTGCATTAATTCTCAGCCTCCTCTGAATTCCTCAATCCATGTTATCATTAGAGGGCCTTAGGCACAGAAACATGAAAGTGATTCTTTTCCAAAGTACTTCGTAACAAGGTTAGTATAAGCCAAAGCTTCTTGGAACCATTTTTTCTCACACGTCTATTTCACAGTCTGGTTTGAAATCTTGGAGATGGGCTGAAGAAATTCCTTCCATTGGAACGCCTTGGAGATTTGGGGCAGGCAAGGATGGAAATTTCAGGAAGACCTATTACATTGAATACTTGCTTTCCAGGATTTAAATGTAGTGAAAGGAGGAACCCAACATTTAAAGGTCCAACTTAATCATAGGACAAAAAAAATGGCAGAGCAAAAGAGCATTTTGGCAATTTCTACTTCATGGCAGATCTCCAGAAGAGTGGGGCATCCTTCCACCTCTTTGAATCAGGTTAAATCTGGATCCATTACCTTGTGTCTGGTGTTTTTGGAGAGGCACAGTGGCTTCTGGCAGGCTTACAGCTGCCAAGAAGATGCCTGTTGTTTGAAGATTAGAATCGCAATGGTGCAGTGAGAGAGTTTAAAGACTGAATATATATTCCACTGAAGACCTTGGCTAATCTGAAGCCTTCTGCAGGAAAATGTTTGGGGCAGACCAGAAGAAGAGAAGGCTGCAACAAGAATCTCTTCTTCCTTTGGAGGATCTTAGACTTATTAGGGCTTACTGCCATTTTCCCCATGGTGACGCCAGAGATAGGAGTAACATAAGCAGACAAGGGAGATTTGCCAGGAACCTAAGTGAGACCTCTGCTTTACCATCATGTACATGTGGTATGTGGGGAAGGAGGGCCCAATAATATTGTATTTGGAAATGAGAAATACAGGTTGGGGTAAGAGCTGACAGAAAATCTCAGCACTTGCGTTTTCCTCCATTCTCCACTGCAAGCCTACTTAATGATTATTTATTTTTTCTGGTCCTTGGTTGTAATGAGATTTCTCTCTCAAAGTAAACTTCATGAGTTGCTGCAATGAATGATCATTTAAACTGCACCCACAGAAGTTTTGCTATGATCCCAGTGACAAGGTGGCAAACAAGCAAGCTGTTCTGTCCCAGATTATGTTGGACTTCTATGGTTGTTGCTCTAGCTGCAGCCTGCTAGCTGAGTGGTGAACATTCCATCTGTTAGCACGAGTGGGCGAACACGACCACTTCGGACTCAGAGTCAGGTTCAACAGCGGTACAGCTTTATTAACGTCGATGGAGGTGCAATCAGGACATACAAACAGCACTGTCCCAAAGCACTCTAAAAGCCCGCCGCAATGGGTGACAGTTATACTCGAACTTTGACACCTTGTATGATTCAAATGTTAATGTTTTGTTTACAGTATTTGACTCTGACCATTCTGTTTTGATGTTTTAAGTACAGTATCGATGTTTAGGTATGGTAATCGTTTCTGTCCGATGGGTTTATCAATGGTCTAGAATCTCCGAGGTTTCCTGAACAATGGGTGTTTGGCTGATCTCAGGAAGTCTTTTGAGGCCAAGAAGGCTTCCTGATATCACTTGGTTAGGTCAGTGGTGCTGATTTGATTAGATGAGGGGGGGGGGGTTACCTTTACTTTAGTTTCCTTTGGTGCCACCCTGTCTGGCTCCCTTTTGTGTGTTAGACCTTGTTTGCATTTTAAAAGCATGTCTTTTGCCTGCTTGTCTAGATCTGTCCCTTTTAATCTTTAATGGAGGGGTTCTGACTGCAGTTTGGCCTGTTTCATATTATATACGTAGCTTCATAAATTTGTTGTCCACTAACACATCACACTCCAGACAAGAGGCCACTGTAGGTGGTGCAATGGTTTTGAGATTTCAGAGGGATAGCTACCGATCGGGGAGTACCTGGCCTTTGCTCTGCTCTTATAGCCACAGAATGGATATGTTTGCCCCGTTCAGTTCCTGGGCAATGGTGCCTCCAAAAAACTGTTTATGGTGGGATATTTGGTAAGGGTATCTGGGCTTTCAGTTGTTCAAGGAGATGATTACTTGACACTTCCATGGTGTGATATGGGAGGAACAGAGAAGGTCATAAATCAGAGACCCAGGGAGCATTCAGCAGAGCACATCGTAAATCAGTGGGAGAGGGTGAGAATCTGGGGAATAAATGGTCTTAAATCAGCAAGAGAGATTGCGAATTCGGGGAAGAGAGAGGCTCATAAATCACTGAGAGAGAGTGAGAATTTGGAAGAAGAGAGCAGTCAAGTATGTTCCCAGCCCACTCCCATGAAATACCCCTGGAGGTGGGGAGGCATCAGAGAACCATCTTAATGCATTTTCCACCTATGTTCCTGGTCTCTAAATTTGCATCCAAGGAGTTTGGAAAATGTAGCCAATTGTGTGAGGGACCTCTCCCTTGGCTTAATTTAGTCATAAAAATATATACTGAGTGAATTGAGCATGGATTCGTCAAAGCCAACCATGAGGTGTGCCAGTACACTGAGCTCTGACTAAGCTAGTCTCGACAAATAACAATGATGCACATGTGAATAAAGTGAAACCAATATAATGTGAAAGATTTACAAGTGAAATTTAATTTTGAATATTAAAAACCCTTTGTTCTCAAAAATTCTTATGATAATGGGAATGTTGTAGGGCAGGAATGTTGTGGCAGTGATACAGAGCCTCCCTGTTTAGAATCCTTGCAGAGCAGAAAGAGGCCATACGGGCCAACGAGTCCGCACCGACTCTCCGAAAGAGAATCTTACCCAGGCCCACCCCACCCCTATTCCCATAACCCCACACATTTACCATGGCTAATCCACCTAACATACACATCTTTGGACTGTGTGAGGAAACCCACACAGACACAGGGAGAACTTGTAAACTCCACACCAATCGTCACCCAAGGCCAGAATCAAACCTGGGTTCCTGGCACTGTGAGGCAGCAGTGCTAACCACTTTGACAAGGAGGTTCACGAGACTGCCCAGAGGTGTAGCACTGTCAGCTCCAACGGGTTTCACCAATTAAAAACTTCCCTCGTCGTTAAATCGCACATGTTTTGTACTTAGAGTTTTAATTATAATCCCGTGTCTGGTTACAACATCAGAATGACATATTGTTGACCAAACCCTGGCCCCTCATGCCACATTTCATCACTTGCACATTCTGTGCTGATGGGAGGGCTCATTTCTTGAAGAGCATTCCCAAGTTTGCATTGATATCAATGAAGGTTCCTGACACTGTCAGGCTCAATAACTGCCCCAAGGTAATTACCCCAATTATGGCATCAGCAACCCCCTCCAACAAAAGCATTAGGAAACGCCACAATTCCAAAGAATGAAGGAAGATCTAATTTCTTTCAGTTGATTAACATAATCCTAATTCATGCATTCAAAGCATTGGCAGCAAATCAAACAAGAATGTACAACGTGTCAATTTTGAGATTCATGTTTTACTCGCTCAGAAGGAAAACCTAATCTCTTTTGTGAGAGGGAAATTGTAATTTTGCAGCGAACCATGAGATAAAGTAACAATTTTCATCAGATTGTTATGTTTTTCACAGCTCAGTGCTACATTGCTGTCACAATGCAATGTGTATGCACACAAACTAATAAGAATTAGATAGCAAGCCAGTGACTGGCAGCCCCAGATATAAATGATCCAATCGGTATACTATTAAACAGGAGCAGTTTGTCAGAATGTAACTGCTCAGATTTCCGAAGCCCAGCAGAGAATTATTGCGGGTATTTTGCTGGAATGTAGGACATTTCTCAATTCGTGGGCTATGGCAAGAGATGGGTTTTGTTAAGCTTCATTGTCCAATTGGACTTTGAACTTGTGCCATTGCCATTCTTGCTCTCCAGCCTATTTATTGACCAACACTCCCATCACTCACCCAGCAGCAGTCCCAAGCACTCAGGGATCACACCTAACATTCAGTTACTGCACCTTGCCGTCAGTACAACTCCAAACACTGAGTTTCCTCATGGAGCTAGTGCTGTGAGTCATGGAGCTAAAGCAACAGAGGCATCTGGTGCCAACAAGACTATCCAGGATGATGTTAAGTGGTTGTCTTACCCTCTTCTCAACTCCCTCGTCATGGTCATCCTCAGATGAGGTAATAGTGGAAGCAACAGTTGGTGTTTGCATCTGCCCATCCACAGTACATTCATCCAAACCCTCCCCATCAAGCATTTGTGCTTTCTTGTGCTCAAGAACTGCCTTCTGGACAATGCCAACACAGCCAGCAGGAAGAGAAAAAAACAATCTCACACCATCTCTTGATATGACACTCATAGCCACCAACTCAGATACTGGTCGAGTCACCATAGTCCCAGATGAGCATAGGCTGCTCTCCCCTCTGAGGGGGAGAGCTGACTGGTGGTGATTTAACATGAAGATCACCACACCTCAGGTGAAGGGAAAGGTTAAGAAGGTGAGCCGTCATGAATACCGTCAGCCGGTACTGGAATTGAACCCACGCTGTTGGCATTGCTCTGCATCACAAACCAGCTGTCCAGCCAACTGAGCTTAACTGACGACCAAATCCCCACCCCCCACTTCTTGCACCCCCCCTTTAGAAGATAGCATAGAGGTGAGATCGGCAATTAATGTGTCACCAGGCCCTACAGGGCTACACTCAGGCTAGGGAGAAAGGATAGGACAGTGCCAGTTCCCTGGAGGGCAGGGTTAAACATGGGTTCTGTTGCAGAGAACTGCTGAGCATTTTGATGAGACGGTGTATACAAAACAGCTGGGTATGGACACTGAAATGCTTGGTGCATTGACTGGTCTACCAGACAGTCTCCTGTAACTATCAAATAGCATGAGAAAACCAGCTCCAACTTGGAACAGGGTTTCACACAGAGTTTGGAGCACGTCCTTCCCACTGTGGAAAGCTGGGTTCGATTTTATAGGTGAGCTTAGACAGGTCAGTCGGCTGTTTAAAAAAGGCTGTTCCACAGTGCTAATACAGTGTAGAGGCCTGATTGAGGTGATTGTGGGACCTCCATCTCTCAGGAACAACAAGTTCCATCCTTGAGATTTGTTGGCCAATCTGATTAATAGTGGCCACTGCCGGGATTGCACGCAGTCTTGGGGACATGGTCCAAGTTGATCGCACTTAGAGTAAGTCCAGAGTTCTTAGTCGGGGAGGAATCAGGGCTCCTGGGGGAGGGTTATGTTTTGGTCAGGTTTTGGAGGTCAGAAAGGGAGCCGCAAAGGGTGGTGGAGGGATAGGGTGGGGAGAGAGGGTGGGGTGGGGAACACGTGACATGCTACAGGGAAGGGATGCCCACGATGAACACAGAGCTTCCCGAAAGAACCTTCCTTACCACCTTTTCACCTCAGGTGGTGAAGTAGAGGTGAACTGCCCATTAATTGTCCAGTAACGCCCTCAATAAGCCAAAGGGCAGGAGGGCTGACTGAGTCATACCCGCCCACCATAACATGAGGGACAGCCTGAGAATGGGCAAGAAGGTAGTGGGCTAACCATCCATTCTTTTTACGTGCCCTCCTCACCTGCAAATTCACCAGCTGGATGAGTGTAAAACTTGCCCCGCCCATGACCACTCAAGCAGCCATAACCATAGTGTCCGGTGGGCGATGTCTCAGCTTTCATTGCAACGGAGCGGAAAGCCACACAAAGTTTTAGTGTTGCCGTGGAAATGATCAAGGTCATGAGATTAATTCTTGCTGCACTGTAGGCCCAAACTGCTGCCACCATTGCTGCATATTTCAATATTCAATGTGGCATACAAGCGCTCACAGTTGTCCCTCTATCTGTCTCTAAAGAATTACTTGGATCGCTGAGATGCTGTCCCAGGGGAATGGCAGTGTTTGTTTTGTGCTAGATCCTCTCAGGATGAGAGTGTTTGTGCACTCAATGCTATCACTATGCCAGAGAGCCCTTGATGCTGCCTCTCAGTCAGCATACAGGCTAGGTAACACTGCTGGAGGCAGAGTCATGGTGATGAGTTTTGTGTCTTTGATCTTTGTTTCAAAGAATGCATAGCACACTTCAACTTATTCTCCTTATGAATTCTGAGACTTTCCACTTGTTTCTTCTTCAAAGTGAATAAATCCGCTGATCCATTTGTGTATCCTTCTGTATGAAATTTATAGAAAATACTCATATTCAGAAATACTGTTAGGTGAGAATTTACATGGGCTTTTGATTCTCTGCAGGAAGTTATCATATTCATTGATACCAGGTAATTGACCTTCAAGCACCTCCTCTGGAACTCTTTGCGAAATACTCTCTTCAATTCTCTACCCCTTCCTCCATCTTTAAAAAGCTGTCTCTTCAAAATTCAAGAGTATCACAATTCACATGCAGTGAACACTGTATGTGCCTACTTAGGTGGTGGCAGGGTCACAGGAAATTGGTCCCCAGGCCTCACTCATTATTGCTGACAAGTTGAAAGTGTCAGTAACAGATCTGGGGGCAGCTCAGTGGTCCCTGTTGTATGGTCTGTCGTATGATGTCTTATGAAGAGTTCCAGGGGTTTGTATGGTTATCAATAATATGATTCACAGTAAGTTCATTGCAGTGTTAATGTAAGCCTTACTTGTGACTAACAAATGCCTGTAATAGAGCTTCTTAGGCAATCTCTAGTTATGTATTTGAGGTCTTCAGGTCAGGCAAACTTTTCTCAGGCTAGGCTGCAGTATCTTTTTTTTCCCTCCTTGGGGATTTTGGGCTCCTTCATCCGATGCCATCCTATTGTATGGTTGTATGCTATCTCATGAGGGGGCCTAAAGACTTGTATGGTTGAACAATAACTGTTAATTAATAACCATAAGACATAGAAGCAGAATTAGGCCACTCAGCCCATCGAGTCTGCTCCGCCATTCAATCATGGCTGATATTTTTCTCATCCCCATTCTCCTGCCTCTTTCCCATAACCCCAGACCCCCTTATCAATCAAGAACCTATCTATTTCTGTCTTAAAGACACTCAATGACCTGGCTCCACATCCTTCTGCGGCAAAGAGTTCCACAGATTCACCGCTCTCTGGCTGAAGAAATTCCTTCTCATCTCTGTTTTAAATGGTCATCCCTTTAGCCTGAGGCTGTGCCCTCTGGTTCTAGTTTTTCTTACTCGTGGAAACATCCTCTCCATGTCTACTCCACCCAGGCCTCACAGTATCCTGTAAATTTCAATAAGATCCCCCCTCATCCTTCTAAACTCCAATGAGTACAGACCCAGAGTCCTCGACCGTTCCTCATACGACAAGCTCTGCATTCCTGAAATCATTCTTGTGAATCTCCTCTGGACCCTTTCCAAGGCCAGCACATCCGTCCTTAGATATGGGGCCCAAAACTGCTCACAATACTCCAAATGGGGTCTGACCAGAGCCTTATACAGCCTCAGAAGTACATCCCTGCTCTTGTATTCTAGCCCTCTCGACATGAATGCTAACATTGCATTTGCCTTCCTAACTGCCAGCTGAACCTGCACGTTAACCTTAAGAGAATCTTGAACAATGACTCCCAAGTCCCTTTACGTTTCTGATTTCCTAGGCATTTTCCCATTTATAAAATAGTCTATGCCTCCATTCCTCCTTCCAAAGTGCCTAACCTCACACTTTTCCACATTGTATTCCATCTGCCTCTTCTTTGCCCACTCTCGTAACCTGTCCAAGTCCTTCCGCACCCCCCCTGCTTCCTCAATACTACCTGTTCTTCTACATATCTTTGTATCATCTGCAAATTTAGCAACAGTGCCTTCAGTTCCTTCCTCCAAATCGTTAATGTATATTGTGATATTATATAGTTGTGATCCCAGCACTGACCCCTGAGGCACACCACTAGTCACCAGCTGCCATCCTGAAAAAGACCCCTTTATCCCCACTCTCTGTCTTCTACCAGTCAGTCAATCCTCTATCCATGCCAGGATCGTACCCTTAACACCATGGGCGCTTAACTTATTTAACAGTCTCCTATGCAGCAGCTTGTCAAAGGCCTTCTGGAAATGTAAATAAATCACGTCCACTGGTTCTCCTTTTTCTAACTTCCTTGTTACTCCCTCAAAGAACATTTAACAGATTTGTCAGACATGACCTCCCCTTGACAAAGCCGTGCTGACTCAGTCCTACTTTATCATGCATTTCCAAGTACTCTGCGATCTCACCTTTAATAATAGACTCTAAAATCTTGCCAATGACCAAAATCAGGCTAACTGGGCTATAATTTTCCATCTGCTGCCTCCCCCCCTTCTTAAACAGCAATGTTACATTAGCTACTTTCCAGTCCTCTGGTATTGGTCAGGACATTGAAGACAGGAGTTGGGACGTCTTGTTGAAGTTGTACAAGACATTGGTAAGGCCACACTTGGAATACTGTGTACAGTCCTGGTCACCCTGTTATAGAAACTAGAAAGAGTGCAGAAGAGATTTATTAGGATGCTACCAGGACTTGATGGTTTGAGTTATAAGGAGAGGCTTGATAGACTGGGACTTTTTTCTCTGGAGCGTGGAAGGCTGAGGGGTGATCTAATAGAGGTCTATAAAATAATGAGGGGCATAGGTCAGCTAGAAAGTCAATATCTTTTCCCAAAGGTAGGAGAGTCTAAAACTAGAGGGCATAGGTTTAAGGTGAGAGGGGAGAGATACAAAAGTGTCTAGAGGGGCAATGTTTTCACACAGAGGGTGGTGAGTGTCTGGAACAAGCTGCCAGAGGTAGTAGTATAGGCGGGTACAATTTTGTCTTTTAAAAAGCATTTAGACAGTTACATGGGCAAGATGGGTATAGAGGGATATAGGCCAAATGCAGGCAATTGGGACTAGCTTAGGGGTTTAAAAAAAAAGGGCGGCATGGACAAGTTGGGTCGAAGGGCCTGTTTCCATGCTGTAAACCTCTATGACTCTATGACCCACCTTGCCTCCAGTGATTCCTGAAAGATCACCACCAATGCCTCCATAATTTTCTCAGCTATCTCTTTTAGAACTCTGGGGTGTAGTCCATCCAGTCCAGGTGACTTATCCACCTTCAGACCTTTCAGTTTCGCCAGAACCTTCTCCTTAGTGATGGGATGATAACCCCCCCAATATATACCTATATATGGGATACCGTCCTGACGAGGTGCTATCTTCATGCCGACTTCTACCAGACTTTCCACTACACTTTACTACTCCCGCGTGACCCTCTACATCATTATGTGGGTGGCATTGTTTCTCACATTAAATCCCACATTAACCTTTACAGTTCCAAACATCCAAATAATACAGTCCTGAGAAGCATGAAGCTTGAACACTGGTTGAGGTGACATATGGAATCCAAAAAAGGAATAAACAGTGGCTGGCATCAGACCACACATTTGATGTGGGACCAAGAGAAGTACTGTGAATGCTGGTGTCAATTACCAAGGAATTTTATGGAGGGAGCCTGAAACATTTGTTAAGCCCTATTTGTGTATGAAGAGGACCTAACTGCTGTTTCAGACCTGAACCTCGCATGAATATTCAGGACCCTTTAAAATAGGCAACAGCAGATTTACTGATTAGGATATGAAGCTGCATGCTACCTAGTGTTTGGACTTTTAGACACCATTTTGTGTCTGCCAAACAGGTGCTAGACCAATACAATTGTAAGCTTTCAAATTTGGATTCAATTGGACATCTTAGCTCAGTGCCTGTAGCCTCAGACAAAACTGACAATGTTGCTTTAATCACAATAGCAACTACAGACCACACAAGATCAAAGAAATTAAAACATTTGTTATTCAGTTTGTTCTTAAATAAAATTTTAAAGACAGATCCAGTTGAAATTTCCAGAGGTTTTTGAACTTAATTCCTTCCAACAAAATCTGTTTTTATTCAGTTTGGTTGCTTGCTACTAATTTTACATGTCATTTTTTTTTCTTCCAAATGGTTTACCATAGATACATATATGCTGTGTTCATGTTTTATTACATTTGTCTTTGTTCCAACCTTGTGATAGACTGACTCAGTTGTTTATTGGTAAATTTGTGAGTTGGCCAAAGACCTCAATCTTCCTCTGTGGCATTGACCTCAACAACAATTTATATTATTAGAAACCATAGAAACCCTACAGTGCTGAAGGAGGCCTTTCGGCCCACCAAATCTGCACTGACACTTCGAGAGCACATCCTACCCAGGCTCACCCCCATTCTATTCCCATAACCACACAAATTTAGCATGGCCAATCCACCTAACCAGCATATCTTTGGACTGTGGGAGGAAACTGGAGCATCCGGAGGAAACCCACGCAGACACGAGGAGAATGTGCAAACTCCACACAGAGGCTGCAGTTCTCCCGAATTGGGACTAAGTGCCCATGCCAGTGAGAAATCTGAAGATTTCCCTCTAACATTAGCAGTGCCTATTAGATGGGATTCTCCCACCAGATAGAATCATGGAATCTACAGTGCAGAAGGAGATCATTTGGCCCATCGAGCGTGTATCGACAACCATCCCACCCAGGTCCTATTCCCATAAACCCACATATTTACCCTCCTAATCCCCCTGACACTAAGGGGCAATTTATCACGGCTAACCTGATCTGCACATCTTTGGACTGTGGGAGGAAACCGGAGCACCCGGAGGAAACCCACCTAGACAAGGGGAGAATGTGCAAACTCCACACAGAGAGTGGCCTGAGGCCAGAGTTGAAGCCTGGTCCCTGGCACTGTGAGGCAGCAGTGCTAACCACTAGATGCTAAGTTATTCATTTTGGACATCCAACCAGCCAACTTCTCTGTTCTGAGACCAGACCACCATTTTTAAATTGCGACCTGATCATCATGCACGGAGAGAGGCTACCCGTCCAAAAAAACACAAATGGTGACTTACATACTGACCAGGGAAGCACAACCAACCCCTCACCAAAGAGGGGCATCCTTTCCACCCCACCTGCAAATAACAGGCAACCACCCCCTCCCCCCAACACCACGCAGGCATGAGAGTGACCAGATCCTTCCCCCCACCCCCGAACACACACACCTTCACCCCTCTCCCCCCTTCAGACTCCATTCCGGCCCCTTCAGGTCACTCACCTTGGCAGTTCCAACAGTGCATTGCCCCAGGGACTGATACTCTGGCTTCGCGCTTTGAGCCCTGAGGGCCATTGGCCATTTGCTCCTCTGCTGCTGCTATGCTGCAGAGGAAATCATAGAATCATAGACTCTTACAGTGCAGAAAGAGATCATTCGGCCCATTGAGTCTGCACCGACCATAATTGCACTCAGGCCCTATACCCATAACCCCATGCATTTACCCCAGCTAGCACCCCCCTGACACTAAGGGACAATTTAGCATGGCCAATCCACCTAACCCACACATCTTTGGACTGTGGGAGGAAACTGGAGAACCCGGAGGAAACCCACACAGACACGGGGAGAATGTGCAAGCTCCACACAGACAGCGACCCAAGCCCGGAATTGAACCTGGGTCCCTGGCGCTGTGAGGCAGCAGTGCTAACCACTGTGCCACCGTGCCGCCCAAAGGTCCCTCATGGGTACTGGGGGATGGGTGGGTTCAGGCTGGGGACAAAGGGTTGACCTCACCACTTTCCACCAGGATGGGGGTGTTGAGAGCAACCAACACACAGGGCCCATGAGGAATCCTCCCTCTGCAGAGACCCGTCCTTTGCAGCCTGGCAGCAGTAGATGGGCAAATGGTCACTGGATTTACCTCCTTGAGCCGCTGATGACGTCAGTATGTGTGCCCAACATTTTTTCACTCAATTTTATGCGCTCTGGGTTGGGCACAAGTCTGAACTTTATACATAAATTTCTGGCCCCTAGGTTTCAGCTGACTGGTAGCAGTTAGTTAAACTGAAATGAAGGCAAATTTACTTCAAACAACACAACTAAGAATGATTGTTTAATGAGAACTAACAAATGATTCAGGGGTTTGAATAATTCAATACTAACAAGAAGGGCCAAATTGCCACCTCCTGTGAACAATGGCATCAGATCATTTTTATTTGTATTCAATTTGTACTCAATGGGGACAGCACGGTGGAACAGTGGTTAGCACTGCTGCTTCACAGCACTATGGACACGGGTTTGATCCGGCCTCGGGTCATTTTCTGTGTGGGGTTTACACATTCTCCCTGTGTCTGCATGGGTTTCCTCCAAGTGCACCGGTTTCTTCCCACACTCCAAAGATGTGTGGGTTCAGATGATTGGCCATGCTAAATTGACCCTTAGTGTCAGGGAGATTGGCAGAGTAAATACATGGGATTACGGAGATAGGGCGTGGGTGGGATTGTTGTCAGTGCAGGCTCGATGGGCCGAATGGTCTCCTTCTGCACTGTAGGAATCCTTCTCCTTCAAGGATATAAAGCAGGAAGAAGTCAATTGTTATTTGTAACTGTAGTAGTAATTGCTAAACTCAAGACACTACAACAATTTCTGACAAATACTTTCATTATTAGTTTAATATATTCATAGTGCTTTTGTGCAACTTGCTAAGATCACAAACTCAAAAACTACTAACAAAGTATGCCTTCCTTTAATCCTTTAATAAAAAAAAGAACTTTCACCTCCTCATTAATGTTCACAATATAACGATGAAGAACAAATAGACTTTATTAAACATAATTATTACTGAATTGTTAAGGAGCTGCTTATTGAATGATCTTCCAATGATGGCTTAACAACTGACAGCTTTAAACAATGAAACAAAATGTGATATTGTGCAGTCAGGTTATAGAAATAATCATTTTCATATGGCTGAGTGTTAAACAAATCCAGATTCTCTCTTAATTATTTTGTACATTTTCACTGGGACTGTTCTAACGTTTTCATTCTTTTTGGTAACCTTCTCAAAGTGAGATTAGTAAACAATGCTCCCCAGTAATTTATATACTCAGGACTAAATTAAGACTCAGGTTACTGTGACCTTTAAAAGTTGCAAGTGTAACATAACTTTTATCTTATTCCTTCAAATGAAGCCAACATAGTGAATAGTAATGAAAGATCATTGTGTGATGATAGTGTGAAAGATATATTTTATGTTTTGGGGGAATGTTTTAAAATTCAGTTTTTTTCTACAGGTGGCTGGGTATGTGTAGGTTGAATGCAGTTTAGATGCTGAGAGAGAGGGGTAATTACTCATTTTAGCCATGTAGTGTTTACTTAGGAGAGAGCGAATTGATTTTTGTTTATATATGAGTATTTCTCCTGGGGTGTTTGATTAGGTTGATTGACAGAATCATCGAAAATGTGGTTAATGGGAGGAGCTAAGTCTAGCAGAGAAAAACAGCTTTAGTTCTGGCTGGGGTTTGTTTAAAGGCAGAGGTGGGTAAGCTGCTCTGAAATTTAAATTTTTCTGATGGTTTCAAGACAGTCTACACTCCTTACAGCAAGCATACTTATGGTTACTAACTGTATTTAAAATGGAATCTTAAGTCTGTAAGAGAATGTTGCTTATTTGGAACTGAAACAGTGATAAGTTAGAAATTAAAGTTGTTTCCTTTCAGTTTTAAATTATTGTTCAACCGTTCATAGTTAAGCTGCTTCATTTGTTAGAGTTATAGTTAAACTGTATTATTAAATAAAGTTTGTTTTTCTATAAACAATCTCTAATTTGTCAATGGAATTACTCCTGAAATGAAACATCCTTTCCTCACATTTATGCCAAAATAGAAAAATTGTTGGGGTCTAATCTAGCTTCCTAATGTAACTTGGGGTTCTGGTCCAAGAACCTAACAATTGTCTCAGCTAATTTTGCCTTCAATCCAACCGATTCAGGGGGATTTTATGAAGCTTGCAAGGGTGACAAAGGTGGGGTAACTTAATTTGGTGCAATGGGAAATTTCAATTTCCCGATGGCAGGTTGAGATGCAGCGATGAGTGACATGTCTACAGCATGTCGAGTATTATGCCAGCCTGCGATTGATTCCTACTTATAATACAGTCACATACCACTAATATTCATTACTGTAAATCTGTTTAAAAATTGCATTGTGCCTTCAAGATAAAGCCAATGAATCTTGTGGCACCCAGTCCACTCAATTGGTTGAAAGGTGGTGTGCATCAGTCTGCTTTGTGCAGTTGTATGTCAGGTCAGCAGATTTCCTTCTTTAACTTTATGGCACAGGGAAGGGAGCAGGAGAATGAACTCTTGCATGGAGGCTCAGCACTGATAAGGATGAGTCAGAAGTGAGGGGGGTGATGGAGTGAGATCAGAGACATGAAGGAATGGGGTAGGAATTCAAGGGAGGATAGAGAGTGGGGGCAGGAGCATGGCATCCTTGCATTGGTGCAGGATGTGGGAGGGTGATAATTAACTTAAGAAAATGAGGGTCCAAAAGGCCGATGTCAGTACTGTCCAAAAATATTCCATCTCAGGCAGTTGGCTGGCAGAGTCCTTGCTGGGCTTTAAGTTCAAATACATCAAAATCCCTTTTGAGAGTGACCTTGGACAATATCCTTTACACTTAATAGGAGGGAGAGGCAGCTGAGCCTGCATGTGGAGCCAGATCCCACAAAATGGCAAGGACAACACTGAACACTAACATGAGCATTCAATTAAGAGTGAACGCAAAAACACAACGTTAATTGTTTCTTGCTAAAAAACAGCAGCATGACATTGTGGGGCCCTCCTCTTCACTTGTTTTTAGTGTTTAAAAATACAGATGGAAAAAAGCCGACAAGGCAGCTGGTAGCTGCCCTCCAATTTTTCTGCCGGAGTAAGCACTTGGAAAAAGAATCCGAATATTCCACCCATAGATTCTAACTTGTAATTGGAAAATCCCAGCTACTATTGTCAGAATCAGTCTCTCCCTGGATATATCAAGTGCCTTTTTTTTAGAAAACTTACCAAACCAATATACTCCTGGAGGCAATGCTGTTGGTAAGCTTGACATTTTACTGAACATTATATTAAGTCTCTATTGTATATTGTACAATGTTCAATTAAATGTCAAGCTTACCAAGAGCATTGCTTCCTTCCAGCAGTATCTGATTGACATTCAGTGAAACTACCATCACTGAATACTCCACTCTCAATAGCCTGGGAGTTACCATTGATCAGAAACTCAACTGAACTAGCCATATAAATACTGTGGCTATAAGAGCAGGTCAGAGGCTAGGAATCCTGCAGCGAGTAACTCACCTCCTGACTCCCCAAAGCCTATCCACCTTCAACAATGCACAAGTTAGGAGTATGATGGAAAATTCTCCACTTGCCTGGATGAGTGCAGCTCATCCCCAGCATCCCCCACGATGATGGCATTGCTGCAACCGCCTCAGTACTCAATACCGTCAACTGCCAGTTTCCAGATGCAATTTTACAACTCATCCGCTTCATCCTAGACCACAATGTCTTCACCTTCAACAACCAGTTCTTCATCCAGACACACGGAACAGCCATGGGGACCAAATTCGCACCTCAATATGCCAACATCTTCATGCACAGGTTCGAACAAGACTTCTTCACCGCACAGGACCTTCAACCGATGCTATACACCAGATACATCAATGATATTTTTTTCCTTTGGAGTCATGGTGAGCAATCACTGAAACAACTATATGATGACATCAACAAGTTCCATCCCACCATCAGACTCACCATGGACTACTCTCCGGAATCGGTTGCATTCTAGGACACACGCATCTCCATTAAGGACGGTCACCTCAGCACCTCACTGTACCGCAAGCCCATGGATAACCTCATGATGCTCCACTTCTCCAGCTTCCACCCTAAACACGTTAAAGAAGCCACCCCCTACGGACAAGCCCTCCGAATACTCAGGATCTGCTTGGATGAGGAGGATCGCAACAGACACCTCCAGACGCTGAAAGATGCCCTCATAAGAACAGGATATGGCGCTCGACTCATCAATCAACAGTTCCGACGCGCCACAGCGAAAAACCGCACCGACCTCCTCAGAAGACAAACACAGGACACGATGGACAGAGTACCCTTCGTCGTCCAGTACTTCCCCGGAGCGGAGAAGCTACGGCATCTCCTCCGGAGCCTTCAACATGTCATTGATGAAGATGAACATCTCGCCAAGGCCATCCCCACACCCCCACTTCTTGCCTTCAAACAACCACGCAACCTCAAACAGACCATTGTCCGCAGCAAACTACCCAGCCTTCAGGAGAACAGTGACCACGACGCCACACAACCTGCCACAGCAACCTCTGCAAGACGTGCCGGATCATCGACACGGATGCCATCATCTCACGTGAGAACACCATCTACCGGGTACACGGTACCTACTCTTGCAACTCGGCCGACATTGTCTACCTGATACGCTGCAGGAAAGGATGTCCCGAGGCATGGTACATTGGGGAAAGCATGCAGACGCTACGACAATGGATGAATGAACACCGCTCGACAATCACCAGGCAAGACTGTTCTCTTCCTGTGGGGGAGCACTTCAGCAGTCACGGGCATTCAGCCTTGGATCTTCAGGTAAGCGTTCTCCAAGGCGGCCTTCACGACACACGACAGCGCAGAGTCGCTGAGCAGAAACTGATAGCCAAGTTCCGCACACATGAGGACGGCCTAAACCGGGATGTTGGATTTATGTCACATTTTCAGTAACGCCCACAGCTTGCCCCCTGGACTTGCAGAATCTCACTAGCTGTTCTGTCTGGAGACAATACACATCTTTTTAACCTGTGTTTAATGCTCCCTCCAACCACATTGTCTGTACCTTTAAGACCTGGCTGGTTGTAGGGATTCGCATTCTAATCAGTATTCTATAACTTGATTTTTTGTGTCTCTATGCACTGTTTGAGAGCACATTTCCACTCCATCTGACGAAGGAGCAGTGCTCCGAAAGCTTATGGTACTGGCTACCAAATAAACCTGTTGGACTTTAACCTGGTGTTGTGAGACTTCTTACTGAGTGCAGCTCATCCATGGGTATTTATTATTTAAGAAGGACAGACAAAAAGAAAAAGGCGGTGGAGTTGCACTGCCAGTTAAAGAGGAAATTAACACCATACTGAGGAAGGATATTAGTTCCAACTATATGGCATCTATATGGATAGAGCTAAGAAACATCAAGGGGCAAAAAACATTCGTAGGGATTGTATATAGTGGCATATTGGTGGTCATCTTCCAAGATTCTATTGACTCTGGAACAGTTTCTACAGATTGGAGGGTAGCTAATGTAACCCCACTATTTAAAAAAGGAGGTAGAGAGAAAACAGGGAATTATAGATCAGTAAGCCTGAGGTCGGTAGTGGGGAAAATTCTAGAGACCATTATTAAAGATTTTATAGCAAAACACTTGCAAAATAGTGGCAGAATCGGACAGAGTCAGCATTGATTTATGAAAGGGAAATCATGCTTGACAAAGTTACTGGAATTTTTGAGGATATAACGAATAGAGTTGATGAGGGGCAGCCAGTGGATGTGGTTTATTTGGACATTTAGAAGGCTTTCGACAAAGTCTCATGTAAGAGATTAGCGTGTGAAATTAAAGCGCATGGGATTGGTGGTAGTGTATTGAGATGGATAGAAAACAGATTGGCAGATAGAAAACAAAGAGTAGAAATAAATGGGTCTTTTTCCAAATGGCAGACAGTGACTAGTGGAGTTCCGAAGGGATCAGTGCCCTTTGAAAAGAGCACCTCGATCTCAGTGAAGCTGGCTTTAACATCATGTTTAGGCCCCACCCCTTAGTTACTACGGCGTGAAACATGCCCCCAAGTTTTTTTTTGACAAAGTGTCAGAAGATCTGGAGAGAAAACTGACTGCTTTTTAGTCAGGCCCTGGCACTTTGCCAAATTGAGGTAAGATTGCCCCTTGTAGGAGAAGGATACACCACTTGTGTCTAACTAAGATGTGGAGATGCCGGCGTTGGAATAGGGTAGGCACAGTAAGAAGTCTCACAACACCAGGTTAAAGTCCAACAGGTTTATTTGGTAGCACGAGCTTTCAGAGCGCTGCCCCTTCATCAGGTGAGTGCCTTCATCACTTTAACCTGGTGTTGTGAGACTTCTTATTGTGTCTAACTAAGGAAGATAAGGAAAGTGTCAAATTGAAAGACAAAGCATGCAATCTGCAAGAAAGTGGTAAAACAGAAGATTGGGTAGAATTTAAAAAACAGTGAAGAATGACTAAAAATATGAGGGATAAAGTTTGCAAGAAATATAAAGTGTTTCTACAAAGATTTAAAGAGGAATAGAATAACTAATGTGAGCTTTGGCCTTCTAGAGAATGAGTCTGGGGAATTAAAAACAGAAAATAAGGAAATGGCAGAATGGTTAACTGATATTTTGTAATAAAAGCAAAATATTATGGACACTGGAAATCTGAAATAAAAACAGAAAATGCTAGAAAACGTCGGTAGGTTTGTCCAGCTGATTGGCAAACCACAAATGTAACACCTCTGTTCAAGAAAAAAGGGAAACAAAAAGCAGGAAACTTTAGACCAGTTAGCCTAATATTTGTCATTGGTAAAATGCTAGAAACCATTATTAAAGAGGTGGCAGGATATTTAGAAAACCATAATACAATCAGGCAAAGTCAACATGGTTTTGTGAAAGGGAAATTGTGTTTGACAAACTTCTTAGAGTTGTTTGAAGAGGTAACAAGCAGTGTGGATAAAGGGGAATCAGTATATATAGGGCAGAATTTTCCCATCCCACCCACCGTGGGAATTGTAACGGGTGGGACAGAAAGATTGGTGGAACATTTAAAGCTCTATTGAACTTGGGTGGGAATTTGCGGTCGTGGGGCATGCATGGCCCCAAGTAGTCTATTTGAATGATCAAAAGGTATTTGATAAGCTACCACACAAAGGTTATTACACAAGATAAGAGCATATGGTCTTGGGGGCAATATAATAACATGGATAGGGGACTGGCTAACAGACAGGAAACAGAGCCAGGATAAATGGGACATTTTCAGTTTGGCAAACTGTAAGTAGTTGAGTGTGACAGGAGTCAGTGCTAGGGCCTCAAATATTTATGATCTGTATTAATGACTTGGATGAAGGGATCGACTGTATTGTGATCAAACTTGTGATCGATACTGTGATGCCCAGTAAAATGCTTGTCATTTTCAGAACTTCAAACATGGACTGTGCTCATATAGAAGCTTCTGGAACTGCCTTTATTTATTTGAGAATGAACAAAGATTAACTGTTAAGATGGCTGCCAAGGGGGTCGGAAGACCTTTGTGATATCAACCCAGACTATCAAGCTTCCAGAAAGTTCTGAATTGAATGATATTGGGTGGGGTCTCCCCTTGAATGGATACGACTGGACAGCAATCCTTTGTGGAATTCATGTCTGCCATTGTTCAAAGCTTACTCCATAACACAGTCAATGGACTTCATGATCAGAATTTTCCCCTCCTGCCTGCCCCGGGAATTGTAGCAGGTGGGACATGGACCATGCAAAGGTCTACTGACTTTGGGAGGGATTTTCCAGTCTTGGGGTGAGCGTGGCCGGAAAATCCAGCCCCTTGGCTCAATGGGCCCTATTTTACCATTTTAATTCTGAGTGCTGGGCGGGTTTGAAACTGGGAGTGTTTCAGATCCGACTTTTAGACCTGTTCTCAGGCACCCCCATATGCACTCTGCCTCAAAAAATATCAGCAATTCCAAATCGTGTTGCAGGAGCCTGGAGGTGGTGTTTATCGCTCCCAAAATGCTGCAGCTCCGATCAGAACCTTCAACTGTCCATGTGCAATAAATAAAATTAGAAAAACGCTCCCCTGCCACATCGCGCCCGGGCCAGATAATGCCTCCCCCCTGCCCCACCCCCACAACATAACTGACTCTCTTATCCCCCCTGTTACCTAGACCAATCGCGGCCCCCTGTCCCCTTCCCCCCACCGATCGCACACAGAGTGGCAACAGACCCCCCACAGATCGCACGCAGAGTGGCAGTGGACCCCCCCTTCCTCCTCCACCAATCGCACCACCACTGATCCGAGTCAGAGAGCTGCCGGAAGCTCTGAACTTACCTCCTCAGAAGCTGGAGTCCCCAAATCGGATCTTTGTGGACCATGTCTGTTTTGCGCCGAATCTGGACAGGTGAACGTGGTGGCAATGGGGGAAATGCCGGTAAGTTTGGGTGCCAGCCCATTAAATCAATTTAAATGCATGCAAATGCATTTAAATTAATGTCGTGCTCATTTCGGGTGCGGTCCAGACAGTGGCCATTTTCGGCAATTGGTAAAGGGAGAACAGGCGCGGAGGTGGGCGTGGATTGCACGACTCGCCTCATGCCCGACTTTACCAAGTTTTCGCACCTGAAAACGAGTGCACCGTGATGGTAAAATTGGGCCCTATGTCTTCAGGTTTTCAATGTAACAAAGGAATGCTGATGAGACCAGTTGTTCACAAGTTAAGTGTCAATGATCACCATCTATCTTCTATTCTACTTCAATGCCCATGGACCATGTGACTAAAACTGGTCTTTAATACTGATATTGTTTCATCCAAAACCCAGAAGAGAGCTGGGACACTCTGTAGAGTAACAGTGGTGACGACTGCAGAGAAAGGCCCTGCCACCTTTGCCTTTTAAGAACTGAAAGGTTTAAAGGTCTTTTCACAAATCCTTCCAGCCTGATACCAAAGATCCAAGATTAGCTGCAAAGAAATTGGACCTCCTGATATGACAACCACAAGTGTCAGACTTCACAACATGCTGAACATTCTTTGCTTTGTCATAACCCTGACATCTACCCCCCATCATCTGAGCTTACTTGAACAGCTATTCAAGAGTGGGAAAAGCTTCCTTCTTCACTGCACTTGCAATGACATGTGAACTATTAACTATTCATTTGGTGCACTATCTTCTTTAATTGTATCTTTCTGAGTGTGTGATATGTGACTGATTTAGAGTCAATCCTTTAGAGTGATTTATGTAAATTAATTATCCTCTTTGTTTAAACCCACAAAATTTTAAACAAAGAGGATAATTTATTCACGGTCTGGCCCTGTCCCCTTCAGGCCCTGCCCCCATAGGCCTCACCTCTTCAGGTAGATATGTGTGTTTATAAACCCCTGTTAGTGTGTGGTCAAATTAAAAGTAGGTACTTTTAATTTGACCACACACTAACAGAGATTTAAAAATACACATATCTACCTTTTCAAAAACAAACCACACTAATTATTGGCAAAACATAGGAACGCAGAGGCAAGTGTAGGCCATTTAGCTCATCGAGCCCGCTTTGCATTTCAAATAGCTCATGGCTGGTCATTTGCCTCAATATCACTTTCCCATGCCAAGACCACGTCCCTTGATAGCATTAGTATCCAGAAGTCTATCAGTTTCTGACTTCAATGTCATAGAATCATCAAATCCCTACAGTGCAGAAGGAGGCCATTCAGCCCATCGAGTCTGCACCGACTCTCCGACACAGCAACTTACCCAGACCTCCCCTCTACCCTATCCCTGTAACCCCATGCATTTCCCGACTAATCCCTACACATCTTGGGACATTAAGGGGCAATTTAGCATGGCCAATCCACCTAACCTGCACATCTTTGAACACCTGAAACCAGAAACCCACGCAAAACTAACTTTTAATTGCAGATTTTATTAATTGAATTTAAATTCAACTAACTGCCATGGTGGGATTTGAACTCATGTCCCCAGAACATTAGCCTGGACATCTGGATTATTAGTACAGTGACATTACCATTATACTACTGCCCCCTTCTGATATATCAATGATTAAGCTTCTACAATTCTTTGGGGTAGAGAATTGCAAAGATTCATCACCCTCAGAGTGAAGAAATTCCTCCTCATCTCAGTGTTAAATAGCCTACCCCATATTCTGAGACTGTGTATCCTGGACTCACCAGCCAGGGGAAACATCCTATCCTTACCCACCCTGTGATGCCCTGTAGGAATTTTGTAAGTTTCAATGAGATCATTTCTCATTCTTCAAAACCTTAGAGAATACAGGCTCAAATTCCTCAATCTCTCCTCGTAAAACAATTCCACCATCCCAAGGATTAGTCTGGTGAATCTTCATTGCACTCCCTTCATGGGAAATATATCCTTCCTGAGATAAGGGGGGGTGAATTTGTTGGCTCACCCTGCCTATCGATGGGGCGAGCTAGTAAAATCGGGCAGTGCCAGGGGGTGGAGCCTGAGGAGTGGGGCCTGAGGAGGCGAGGCCTATGGGGGCAGGGCCTGAAGGGGACGCAGGCCGATCAGGTCGGGGATGGGGGGAGGGGGGGCAACATGACTCTGCAGGAGATCAGTGGTAGTGGGGAAGAATGGGGCCCCGGTGCCAATCTGCATTGCGAGTGGTGTGGGGGGGGGGGGGGGGGGGTGAGGGGGGAGATTGTGAAAGCTAACCCAGCTTAGATCCTTATACAACCCACTGGTAACAATGTGCCTTCCTGAGAATTACCCATTTATTCCTACTCTCTGTTTTTTGTCTGTTAGACCATTCTCAATCCATACCAGTATATTACCATTGAACTCACATGCTCTACTTTTGTTTACTAACCTCCTGTGTGGGATCTTATCAAAACCTTCTGAAAATCTACATACACCACAACATTGGTTCTCCTTTATCTGGAGGGGATGGGAATTGGGGACTCGCAGTTTATCTCTCCTCCCCTGTCCATAACAATATGAAGATGGATAAAAAGCAAGTTGTGAGGAGGATACAAAGAGTCTTCAAAGACATATAGATAGGTTAAGTGAATGGAGAAAAAATTGGCAGATGGAGTATCATGTGGGATTATCTACTTTGACAGAAAGAATCAAAAAGTAAAATATTTCAATCAATAGAGACAACATAATGTTTTGTGCAGAGAGATCTGGATGTCCCTTAACATGCATCTCAAAAATTGCAGGAACAGCAAATAATTAAGAAAGCAATTGGAATGTGGGCCTTTATTGCAAGGGGGATGGAGTATAAAAGTAGGGATATCTTGTTACAACTGCACAGGGAATTGGTGAGACTACATCTAGAGTATTGTATACAGTTTTGGTTTCCTTACTTCAGATGGGATATACTTGCATTGGAGGCAGTTCAGAGAAGATTCACTAGACTGATTCCTGGGATGGTCTTATGAGGAAAGATTGAGCAGGTTGGGCCTATACTCATTGGAGTTTAGAAGGATGAGAGGTATTTTATTCCAGAACTAGGTGGCACAGTTTAATTATAAGACATTTAAGACAGAGATGAGAAGGAGTTTCTTTTCCCAGAGGGTCATTAGTATTTGGAATTCTCTTCCACAGCGAGCAGTGGAACAAGGTTGGGTCATTGTACATAGTCAAGAGGAATTGGACACATTTTTGTTGACAAGGGAGTCAAGTGTTAAATGACAGAAACAAGATCTGTTCTCATTCGTAACATAAATCCAGCAATTTCATCACATGCTATGAACTTTAATGGGTGGTACATGATAAGGTTGTCATTTTTTCAGTTTAGTTGAAGTTAACATTAGAATAACTCAAACTGTCCAGCAATCTGTGGGCTATCAAAACTCAAAACTCATGGCATATCTATTCTTCATCACTAAGAGTTGGGTTTCCTAATGAACTGGTAGTAGTGTGTATTATGGATCTCCATTATTTTTCCAGCAATTTTGGGCACAATGGAACTAATGTGATGAAACAGTTTTTGACTGTTAGAATTTTTATTAACTGCACTAATATTTAGAACTGATGAACTGTGCTGTTTGTTTAATAATCTACAGGTAACAATTAACTAGTTCAGATTGGTCAGAAACATGTCTTCTGCAGAAGATGAATTTGGTCTTTGTTTCCATAGAGTATTGTAATTTGGCCCAAGTGAATCATCCTTATTCACTCTATCGCGCATCATGCTTTTGGCATGCCTTATGGATGGAAAAGAGAATGGCTTATTTTTTAATGTGGGTAAAATAAGTCTTGATGACTTAACAGTGAAGGATATTTTTCTTCATGCAGCCAGCCTCTCATGTAACTGCCAAATTATCTTTATTTCTTAATAAACACAGTCAGGCTGTAACAGCAGTTCAGTTTGGGCAAATTGCCTGTCAGAAAGAGATGAAAACAAGTGACTTTAAATAAACTAAACTACATCTCGATGCATTTTCACAAAATTCCCCGATACTATGATGAGTGCTTTGTGAATTATGTATTTTCATACTAATTAATGGATGGGATGGCTTGTCTAAATGTAACATCCGATCAATTTGATGATGATGATAAATTTGCTATGCCTTTCGCTATTGTTTTATGCATGCAGCACAAGGAGAATTCAAAAGCAATTCTTCTTTTTACTTTCTCTGATTCATG
Source organism: Mustelus asterias (assembly GCF_964213995.1). Taxonomy (NCBI): domain Eukaryota; kingdom Metazoa; phylum Chordata; class Chondrichthyes; order Carcharhiniformes; family Triakidae; genus Mustelus; species Mustelus asterias. The sequence goes on along the minus strand of NC_135801.1, from coordinate 92,815,699 downwards.
TAGATGTAATTGAAACTTTTCTCCTTGCCAAGTTCTTACAAATGAGTATTGTTTCCACCTCTCCCAAGCTGTGATGATATATATCTTCTTACCAACCAATTGCCTCCACCCAGTTCATAATGCGTCTGCACCTTATGTTTATCATGCCCCAGTGTTTTGTTATTTGCTCTAACAAATAAATTTAATGTGCACCTTGATTACACTTGATACTGAGTATTATGTTACAAAAGACGTTCAATTGATCACCAAAGGTTTACGTGTACCTTTCTGCAATATAATCCCAATATGTGGTTAAATGAGTGATGCAGTAATTCATATCCTACACTCTTGGACCAGACTTGAGCACCGTTCACGCTGATGGAATTTAAGTCTCCTTTTCTTGTCTGTAACAATCTTTTACCAATATCAACACAGTTCACATTCAGTGTGGACTCACAGCAGAGCCAAGACATTCAGGATTAAATGGTAGTAAGCTGGCCAACTCACTTGGGTAGTTAGATTGGGAAATGGAAACATTGGTTGGGTGGACACACATCTGTGGCTGAGGTTAAAATGCATTGCTGGAAGATTAGAAAACAGGTTTTACCTTACTGGGATTATAAATGCCACATGCAGGAGCATGTTCCAAGGTCCAACTTTGCATTATACCTTAATGAGCATAATCGCAGGTCACATTGTGAACTAAGTGGACCATGAATAAAATGAATAATTCAGAATTTGGTGTAAGTGGAAATTCTGTGCAGAGGTGGAAGAAGGTGTTTCTTTTTGTTGTTAACATTTGCAGCAGTTTGTGTAAATTTGATGCAGTATCTGTAAGTTAGTGTGTAAAGAAGAGAGCAAACGAAAAACAAAGCTTTAATAAAAGCCAAAAGATAATTACCTATCAATAAATGTAGGCTGATAAAAGGTAAGAACCAAAGATAAGAACTAAAACGCTTAAAATGGGTTTCAATAAATGTGAGGTTTTCCAGCAATGTCCATTCCACTGGGTAAACAACTTCAGGAGCAGTAATGTCACAGAACAGCAGGCTGGTGAGTTGGTGAGTAATACTCCTTTTTGTTCCTGCGTGAGTAAATAGTACGTGATTTGATTTTTTAACAAAAGCAGTCTACCAAATTTTAGTTCAAGCTATCAATAAACAAATAAATAAAACTGACTAGAGATAACTGTGATGTGGAGATGCCGGCATTGGACTGGGGTAAGCACGGTAAGAAGTCTCACAACACCAGGTTAAAGTCCAACAGGTTTATTTGGTAGCATAAGCTACTTACTAGAGATAACTGGGCAGACTATGTATTGTAATATGAGGGAGCTTGGGGATAATGAGAATGTCTGCAGGGAATGTCTCCTCCTTCAGAGTCATTGAGTTGGAGAGCGGGTTAGCGACACTTTGGCCAGGATTCTCTGACCTTGTCCACGGTTGGGATTCTCCAGTGCCACTGCTGTGAATGGAGATTTGGCTGAGCGCCAAATTCTCTGTTCTTGCTGGCATCCGTGGCAAGGCGCACAAGACTGGAGAATCCCAGCCTCCACAACAAATGGGAGTGGGATGAATTTCTGGATGGTGTAGGAATGTGATTGCAATAAGAGATTTTAGAATTAGTGGGATAGGTAAGCATCTTCTGCAGCCTAACCAGTGCCAGGGTAAAGAATATCTTGAGAAAGATGGAGAGGAATACGGAAAGGGAGAAAAAAAATCCCATTGTTGTGGTGCATGTTGGAAAGAAATGGCATAGGTAAGGTCAGTATCGGGGCAGTATTAGAAGGTGGAGCAAAATTAAAAACCAGGAGTTTGAGGGTTATAATCTCTGGGAATGGTATAATAGTAGTTATGTTACTGAACTTGCAATCCTGAGATACAAGTTCAAACTGTATCAAAGCAATGGGGAATTTAAATTCAGTTAATTAAATAGACCTGGATTAAAAATCTAGCGTCAGTAATAGTGATTACATTCTCACCACGGTATTATTAAAAAACCTCCTGATTTACTAATGTTATTCAGGGAAAGAAATCTGCCTTCCTTACCTAGTCTGACCAATATGTGACAGAAGACCCACAGCAACATAATTGACTCTTAACTGCCTTCTGAACTGACCTAGCAAACCACTCAGTTGTAGCAAGCTGCTACAGAAAAGTCAAAGAAAAATAAATTCAAATGAACCACCCGGCATAAACCTTTGTACTGAATACAGCAAAAACATGACCTTCTCAGTCAACCCTGCAAAAGCCCTCCTGACTAACATCTTGTGCTAAAATTGGAAGGGGTGTCCCACAGACTAGTCAACCAACAGCCTGACTCAGATATACTCATAAAAATCATAACTTCCTGCCAATGTTCCAGGATCGTCCATCACCATCCCTGGGTAAATCTCGTCCCATTGGCAGGGCAGCCCCACTAATGACAGCAGCATAATGGTATAGATTTGGGACAGAGTTGCCCTGGGATCCTCAACATTGACTTTGAATCCAAGAAGTCTCATAGCATCAGGTCAAACATGGACAAGGAAAACTCCTGTTGGTTACTACCAACCGTCACCAACCATGCCCCTGCCACCCCGCCCCCACCTCCCCAAATCCCCTCCCCTCAGCTGTTCAATTTTGAAATAGTGTGGAAGAAGTACTGAGGATAACAATTAAGGGCACAGAATACTCTCTGAATGGGGTCCTTCAATGCCCAATAACAAGAGTGTCTCAGTACTGGCACTACTGAGGGCATATCTGTCAACTGATAATGAGAGAACCAACATGAGGAAAACCTTACTTGACCATGTCTTCATAAATCTACCTGTCACAGATGCATCTGTCCATGATATTTTTGGTAGGAATGACCATTGCACAATTGAGTTCCATTATTACATTAGGGATTCTGTCCATTCTGTGGCACTACCAGTTAATAAATGGGATAGGTTCAGAAAAGATCTAGCAGCTCAAAAATGGGCATCCATGAGATATTCAACAGTAGCAGAATCGAATTCCTCCACAAACATGGACAGAAGAGTTGAATGCCAGAGGTGAAGTGAGGACAACTAACCTTGACATCAAGGCAACATTTGACCAGGGAATCAAGGAACCCTAGCAAAACTGAAGCCAATGGGAACAGAGGGAATGCTCTCCATTGGATGGAGTCACTCACCTCTTGATTCCCTAGTGCCTGTTCACTATCTACAAGGCACAAGTCATACTTGTGATGGAACGTTATCCACCTGTCTGGATGATTGCAGCACCAACAACACTCAAGAAGCTTCATAGTGTCCAGAACAGAGAAACCCACTTGATTCACACTGCATCCGCCACCTAAATTATCTGCCCCCTCACCACCAGTGCACAGTAGCAGCAGTGTATGCAAAGCGCAAGACCCACTGTCACTACTTGCCAGGACCCCTTCAACAGTACATTCCTTGACAATGACTCTCTTCCTTTATACATATTTGTAGATCTTACAATTTGTTTTTATTGTTCCTCTTTCATGGGCAGGATTTATCAGTTGGTGACATTTCCTAAACTGCCACCTAAAGAGTAGGTGGGGAATGCAGCCCCACCAAAACCAGCTTCCCCGCAAACATTTAACACTTGATGGAGCATTGATTGTCCAAGGGCAAGACTTTCAACGCCACCTGGGTAGGAACTTCCGCCTTATATAGCTGCCAGCCAGACTCAATGGGCGAGGATTAAAGAGAGGTATGATCTTGTGAGTGTGTGTGTGTGGGGGGGAGGGGGGTGTTCTTTGATGAGCATTGTGGACCTCCAAAGAAGGTAGCCCCCCTCACCTTGCCTGGCACCAGTCCACACAGTTGAAGCTGTCGGGCTACTTGCTGGGTGTGGACCTCCCCTGCGCAGGTAAAATAGCGGCAGGGACGGGATGAGACTCTTAATTGTTGATGAGTGGGCAAATACATGGCAGATGCAGGCAGGGTCCCGAGAGATGTGAGGAGCAGTGCTAACCACTGTGCCATTGTGCTGCCCCAGGATCATATTAAATGGCCAAGCAGGCCGACTCCTGCTCCTAATCTCTATGTTCCTTTCTATTTTTTATTCATCACTATTTTCTAGTGGTCATTAATTAGCCACGTAGGGGCTTGAATAGGTCCAAAGATAGCAACTGGGCCGATTCAACTACGGTCACCTGTAAAATGGGAGACAGATCAGGGTCGGAAAGTAGGTAGCGGTTAGGCCATGCGTTTCATTTTACAAGCCCTTGCCTTCAAACCTGCTGATGATGGACCATAAAATTCTGCCCCTTATTCTGTTTTCTACTCCTTCATCAATTTTTTTGTGTATAATTTGCTGGCATCAAAAAGACTTTCAATTCCCACGCTTACTATATTTATTGGCAATATTATTATCTTCTTCTTTTAGCTCAATACCATCCTTAATCTCTGCCATTGTCTCTGTCTTTTCAGAACATCAATATCCTGGAATATTTAGTTCTCAATCTTGGTCACTATGCAACTATTCCACTCTGCTGGTTATAAGTTCAAACCCTATTATCTCTATTTGTGCCATTAATTGATCTATTGTGTACCATGCATTCAAATGAAGCAACTTTAATTTTACCCTTTTACCATCTTTTTGTGAATTCACTTTGTTCACTGATGCACTATTACTATTAGACTCTTTGGACGCTTTGGAAGATTAGTTGGCATAATGCTGCTTCTGGCAGTTCCACAGAGGCTTTGTGCCACTTACCAAATGTAGTCAGTGTTGCACATTCATTTGCCCTATTCCTGGCATTTGTGCAGAAGAAGGACACTTGTATGTCTGTGTGTCTGCTGTCCATGCTGGAAAGTTCTGAATGGATTCTATCCTCTGGGGTAGTGCCGGCTGACTGGAAAACAGCTACTGTTACGCCACTGTTTGATGCGCGTCAATAAGCACATGGAATCAAGGCTTCGGTATTGAAGGCTTTAATAAAGTAACAAGGGAACGACTAACACGAATACACCAGTTCAGACTGAAGGGGTCCTGCCGGAGCAGGGGGTCTTATACCCTGCCACCGGAGGCGGGACCCCACTGGAATGTGCCACGATAACTCTCATAACAGGTAAACACCCTAACCCAACAACATAGTACAATCCCCACAGTAATAACACCCTAGCCCAACAGTAACATGGTAACAAACCCCAGTGGTGAACCAACGATGGTTCACCACATTCACCCCTCCTTTAAGAACAAAAGGTGGCGGGGTGGACGAAAAACAGGTCATATAACAGACAATAACAGAAAAGTCACAGGATTCACAAGTCCAGACGGTCTGGAGGACCGCACCGACGCTGCGATCTCCTCAACACCGGTTGCGAAACCGGAGCAGGTGCCGATCTCTTCAACACCGGTTGCGAAAACGGAGCAGGTGCTTGTGGTGGCGCTCTTAAAGTAACGTCTGGCTGTCCCCTCAAGGACTCCCGGGCCGGCCGGCCCTGGTGAGGCGATGGTGCAGGGGATCCTGGAACGTTTGGTGGTAGTGGTGGTGGTGATGATGATGGTGGCGCCGATCTCCGAGTCTCAGGCAAGCTGTACATGGGAGTAAAAGTGTTATGCACTGGTCCCGGTGCTGACCGCGCCTCGTCTGGGGAAGTAATGAGGAGTAGTGGATTTGTGACTGGGGGAATAGGAGCGACAGGGGTTGCTACGTCCCCTGCGGGCGCCAGGTCTCTAATGGAGACAGTGTCCTCTCGCCCGTCAGGATATGCCACATAGGCATACTGAGGGTTGGCGTGGAGGAGTTGGACCGGTTCGACCAAGGGGTCGGACTTGCGAGCCCTCACATGGCGCCGCAGAAGGATGGGTCCTGGGTACGTCAACCAGGCTGGCAATGAGGTCCCTGAGGACGACTTCCGAGGGAATGAGAACATCCTCTCGTGGGGAGTAGCATTGGTTGCCGTACACAGGAGGGAGCGGATAGCATGGAGCGCATTTGGAAGGACCTCCTGCCAACGGGAGACTGGAAGGCCCCTGGATTTCAGTGCCAGTAGGACAGCCTTCCAGACTGTAGCATTCTCCCTTTCCACCTGTCCGTTACCCCTAGGGTTGTAGCTCGTGGTTCTACTAGAGGCAATCCCGAATGAGAGCAGGAATTGCCTCAAGTCGTTGCTCATGAACGACGAGCCCCTGTCGCTATGAATGTAGCAGGGGTACCGGAACAGGGTAAAAAGTTCACTGAAAACCTTGATGACGGTGGCAGTTGACGTGTCCGCACAGGGGAAAACAAACGGAAACCGGGAATACTCGTCTATTATGTTGAGGAAATAGACATTCCGGTCCGTTGAGGGAAGGGGGCCCTTAAAATCCACACTCAGCCTCTCAAAAGGGCGAGTGGCCTTGACCAATTGTGCCCGGTCTGGTCGATAAAAGTGTGGTTTGCATTCTGCGCAAATCCGACAGCTTCTAGTCACCGACCTGACATCCTCCACCGAGTAGGGCAGGTTGCGGGCTTTGATGAAGTGGTAGAGTCTGGTGACTCCAGGATGACACAGATCATTGTGGAGAGCCTTCAAGCAGTCCTCCTGCATGATGGCGCATGTTCCGCGTGAGAGGGCATCCGAGGGCTCATTGAGCTTCCCTGGACGATACATAATATCGTAATTATAGGTGGAGAGCTCAATTCTCCACCGCAAGATCTTATCGTTCTTGATCTTGCCCCTCTGCGTGTTACTGAACATAAACGCCACGGATCGTTGATCCGTGATCAGGGTGAACCGCTTACCTGCCAGGTAATGGCGCCAGTGTCTGACTGCCTCCACAATGGCCTGAGCCTCCTTTTCCACCGCTGAGTGCCGAATTTCTGGGCCTTGAAGGGTGCGGGAAAAGAACGCGACGGGCCTGCCTGCCTGGTTTAGTGTGGCGGCTAGGGCGAAGTCAGATGCATCACTCTCCACCTGGAAAGGGATGGATTCATCCACCGCGTGCATCGTGGCTTTCGAGATGTCGCTCTTCAAAACCTTGAAGGCCAATTGGGCCTCCGGCGTAAGTGGGAAGGTCGTGGACTTAATGAGCGGACGAGCTTTGTCCGCGTAGTTGGGGACCCACTGTGCATAATATGAAAAGAACCCGAGGCATCTCCTCAGTGCCTTCGTGCTAGCGGGCAAGGGAAGTTCAGTGAGTGGGCGCATACGGTCTGGATCAGGGCCAATGACCCCGTTTTCCACCACGTATCCGAGGATGGCTAACCTACGCGTACGGAATACGCACTTCTCCGTGTTATAGGTCAGATTCAGGCGAGATGCAGTGCGCAGAAAGTGTTGGAGATTCGTGTCGTGGTCCTGCTGGTCATGGCCGCAGATGGTGACGTTATCCAGGTACGGGAAGGTAGCCCGCAACCCGTTCTGGTCCACCATTCGGTCCATAGCACGCTGGAAGACCGAGACCCCATTGGTGACACCAAATGGAACCCTGAGGAATTGGTATAGACGACCATCCGCCTCAAAAGCCGTATATTGTCGGTCCTCTGGGCGGATGGGGAGTTGATGGTAGGCGGACTTAAGGTCTATGGTAGAAAACACTCGGTACTGCGCAATCTGATTGACCATATCAGAAATGCGCGGGAGAGGATACGCATCCAGCTGCGTGTATCTATTAATGGTCTGACTATAGTCGATGACCATCCGAGGTTTGTTCCCGCTTTTGACTACCACGACCTGCGCTCTCCACGGACTAGCACTGGCCTGTATGATCCCTTCCTTGAGGAGCCGCTGAACCTCAGATCTAATAAAGATCCGGTCCTCAGCGCTGTAACGCCTACTTTTAGTAGCGATGGGCTTGCAGCCAGGTACCAGATTTTTAAAAAGGGATGGTGTCGTGATCTTCAGGGTGGATAAATTGCACGCGGGGCGCTTTGGGCAATTTGGAGGCTGCGGCTGATTCCCTACTGCCAGTGAAGGGAGTGGCCCACCGTACTGTAGGATCACACTCTTCATGTGGACCATAAAGTTTAGTCCGAGGAGAATTGGCGCGCAAAGGTGAGGTAGCACAAGGAGCCTGTATTGCTCGTAAACTGTGCCCTGTACCTCAAGAGTTACCATACATCGTCCTTGGATCGGTACAGACCGGGACTGTGATGCCATGGAAATTGTCTGTTTGGCAGGGAGAACCCGGAGTCCACACCTTTTAGCAGTTTCAGGGTGTATGAAACTTTCGGTGCTTCCACTGTCAAACAGACAATTCACAGTTCTGCCACTAACCTTTACCTCCATCATAGAATGTTCCAGTCTGTAATGCCTGGTCTGATCCAGAGAGATCGACGCCACCGTTGGCCCCTGGGCGTCACTGCATGCTGCCGATGTGGATGCTGAGGACCCCTGCTGGTCGCTGCTGCATGCTGCCGATGTGGATGCTGAGGACCCCTGCTGGTCGCTCCTAGTCGTCGTGGACCATGATGGCCGCCCCCATGGATCGCACGTGGGCGAGGGCGCCAAGCGCAGCGACTCCTGGTGGTCTTCCTCCTCCTCTGTCTGCCACGATGGCGCCGTCCTGAGATCGCACGTGGTCGGACCTCGTGGGTACTGCGACGCCGAAAGAGATGGTCTCCGTTCTGGAGGGTTACAAGCTGCACTGCCGTTTTTAGGTTTGGACCTGCAGACTTTGCCGTAGTGGCCTTTTTTACCGCACTGGCTGCAGATTGCCGTTCTTGCCGGACACCGTTGCCGTGGATGCTTGGCCCCTCCACAAAAATAGCATCGCTGGCCACCTGGAGCTGCCGCCGTCGTCGAATCGGTCTGGGAGCGCGGGTTCGCGGGGCGAGGAGGGAGCAGAGCTTGCTCCAACCACGTTGACTGCATGTGGTCCTCGGGGTACAGCGCCAAGCTCTTCGACGCCGCCTCCAACCTCATGGCCATCCCCATTGCCTGGGTCAAGTTGAGTTTCCCCTTTTCTAGCAATTTAAACCTGATGTACGAGGACCCTACCCCTGCTACGAACGCGTCTCGGGCGAGGTCGTACATATACTGCTCGGCGGAGACGTCCTTACAGTCGCAACCCCTGGCAAGCTGCAGGAGCTCATTGGCATAATCCTCTATGGTTTCGCCCGACTGCCGACGTCGTGTAGCGAGGAGGTAACGAGCATGTATCTCGTTGGGTGGCATAATGTACCTATTCTTTAGGAGCTCGACGGCACCCTGGTAAGTGGGAGCTGCACGAATGGCTAGGTAAATCGTGTCGCTTACCCTCGCGTGGAGGACCTGGAGTCTATCACTGTCCGTAGTGATAGCTACCGAGGCTGCCAGGTAGTCCTCAAAGCACTTCCACCAATGGTCGAATGTGTTAGCTGCACCGACCGCACGTGGGTCCAGTGTCAGACGATCCGGTTTTAGGATCTGTTCCATACTCTCTGTTTTTTTTTCTTCTTGTTGCACAGTTGTGAGTTTTCTGTTTACTTTATTAAATTGATGCGCGTCAATAAGCACATGGAATCAAGGCTTCGGTATTGAAGGCTTTAATAAAGTAACAAGGGAACTACTAACACGAATACACCAGTTCAGACTGAAGGGGTCCTGCCGGAGCAGGGGGTCTTATACCCTGCCACCGGAGGCGGGACCCCACTGGAATGTGCCACGATAACTCTCATAACAGGTAAACACCCTAACCCAACAACATAGTACAACCCCCACAGTAATAACACCCTAGCCCAACAGTAACATGGTAACAAACCCCAGTGGTGAACCAATGATGGTTCACCACACTGTTTAAAAAAGGAAGTAGACAAAAGGCGGGTAACTACAGGCCGGTTAGCTTAACGTCCGTAGTTGGGAAGATGCTAGAGTCCATTATTAAAGAGGAAATAACAGAGCACCTGAATAAGAATGGTTTGATCAAGCAGACGCAGCATGGATTCATGAAGGGAAAGTCGTGTTTGACGAATCTACTGGACTTTTATGAAGATGTCACTAATGCGGTTGACAGAGGGGAACCGGTGGATGTGGTGTTTTTAGATTTCCAGAAGGCGTTCGATAAGGTGCCTCACAAAAGGTTGCTGCAGAAGATTGGGGTACTCGGAGTTAGGGGTAAGGTGTGGATTGGGGATTGGCTATCTAACAGGAAGCAGAGAGTTGGGATAAATGGGTGCTTTTCTGGTTGGCAGTTGGTGACCAGTGGCGTGCCGCAGGGATCGGTGCTGGGGCCTCAATTGTTTACCATTTACATAGATGATCTGGAGGAGGGGACTGAATGTAGGGTATTCAAGTTTGCTGATGACACGAAGGTGAGTGGGAAAGCGAATTGCGTGGAGGACGTGGAAAGTCTGCAGAGAGATTTGGATAGGCTGAGCGAGTGGGCGAGGATCTGGCAGATGGAATATAACGTTAGCAAATGTGAGGTTATCCACTTTGGAAGAAATAATAGTAAATTGGAATATTATTTAAATGGAGAAAAATTACATCGTGCGACTGTGCAGAGGGACCTGGGGGTCCTTGTGCACGAATCGCAAAAACTCAGTCTGCAGGTGCAGCAGGTGATCAAGAAGGCGAATGGAATGTTGGCCTTTATCGCGAGGGGGATAGAATATAAAAGCAGGGAGGTCTTGCTGCAACTCTACAAGGCATTGGTGAGGCCGCAACTGGAGTACTGTGTGCAGTTTTGGTCCCCTTATTTGCGAAAGGATATATTGGCCTTGGAGGGAGTGCAGAGAAGGTTCACCAGGTTGATACCGGAGATGAGGGGTGTGGCTTATGAGGAGAGATTAAACAGATTGGGTCTGTACTCGTTGGAGTTTAGAAGGATGAGGGGTGATTTTATAGAGACATATAAGATAATGAAGGGGCTGGATAGGGTAGAGGTGGAGAGATTCTTTCCACTTAGAAGGGAAACCAGAACTAGAGGGCACAGCCTCAAAATAAGGGGGGGCCGGTTCAGAACAGAGTTGAGGGGGAACTTCTTCTCTCAGAGGGTAGTGAATCTCTGGAATTCTCTGCCCATTGAAGTGGTGGAGGCTTCCTCGTCGAATATGTTTAAATCACGGGTAGATAGTTTTCTGATCGATAAGGGAATTAGGGGTTATGGGGAGCAGGCGGGTAAGTGGAACTGATTCGCTTCAGATCAGCCATGATCTTGTTGAATGGCGGGGCAGGCTCGAAGGGCCAGATGGTCTACTCCTGCTCCTATTTCTTATGTTCTTATGTATCCTGACATCACACAGGATAATTCATTGATATGTTGCCAGGATTGCAAACTTGGACCATGCAGATACTGTCTGTGTACATTAATCATTAAAACAACTGCAGAATGGCAAGACGAGTCCTGAACTTAAGCTTTATAAAGGGCCATTCGACAAGTTGCAGGTTGGGTATTTTTCACTTACATGTGCTCAGGCAGAGTTGTTGGAAACACAGTGAAGTGTTCTTGGAGTTGTTTTGTGACTGCTGGTGATAGATGCAAAAAAGGAGAGGGGGGTACTGGACTCAGGAATGGGGACAAGTATTGCAGTGACTCTTGATTTGTAACATGCCCAACAATTGTAACAGAGAAGGCAGAGAGGGGAATCTCTGTGAGGAGGTAGTAGAAGGAGGGTTCAGTATTAATGACCCTTCTCATCATGGGCCTTCGGGGAGCAATAGTCCTATATTCACATGAACCAGATATAATTCCTGTGGTGGTTCAGATTTTCCACAGTGGTGATGGTGGCAGTTCCACCTCCCTCTGCCAAACCTGGACCCTCCCAGTGACTATGAAAATCCTTCAAAGAAATAGTGGGAGATGTGGTGACTATGTTCGTTGCAACATCTGGGATGTGTCGGAGGCCATGCATGCAAGCTGAGACAAACTCATCTTCTTCTCTCCCAGGAAGTAAGAGCAGGATGAGAAGTCAAATGGCTTCATCAGGATAGCAGGATTTCAGGTGATGCGGGATGTCATCAAATGTGGCTCTACAGGCCATTCATGTCAAGGGGGAGAGATGCAGAAACCACAATAACTACGACTAGATTAATGTGCAGGTGATGTGTGACTGCACCAAGCAGTTCATTTCAGTGAATACACACCATCCTGATAGCAGCCACAATGCCTTCATCCTACAACAGTCTGCCTTACCCATTAGCTTCATACCTCCAGAGATTATTACTTTTGAGTTCTGTTTATTAATTTGGACCAGAGCTTCGCAAACTCCCTCAGCAGAATGTTAAGAATGTGAGGTTTTATAGGATGATCATGTTTTGGGATTTTACCTTGAGAGCAAGATAAAATGGGGTAGTCAAGGCATTTGATCTCTCCTAAATTTTGCCTGACAACATGCCTGTGTGGCTTGGTTACCATGGGGATAGGGGGCCTAGGTTGATTCACTGAGAGCACTGTGGTGTGATTCCTTAAGTTGGTCAATGGGAATAACTTTAAAAGTTATTGATCTCTACAGGGGTTGTAAAAGGAACTTCATTCATTATCGTACCTATTACTGAAAAAAGAGACTTGTCGAAGATTTTCATTTTGCAATCATCAGGACACTTCACAAGATTACTGACATTGGGGAAAACAACAATTTATACTGCCCAAGGAGAAAGTGCTGATTGGTTGGCAATTATACTTTGATTGGTAGAGGCGTTGCCATGGAGAATGCACTGGATGATTGACAGTTAACTGCCAAGCATTGTTTGAAATTCAAACCGACAGTTTGACCTTGATTGGTCAAGTCTTCACCTTGAAGAATGAGTCAGCGAATGGCTGCCAACGTATCAGAAACAGACTCAATGGCTGGAACCTTACCATCCCACCTGCCACGGGAATCGGAGCGGGCAAGGGGTGGACCACGGAAAGGTCCATTGACCTCAGGCGGGATTTTACGGTTTCAGGACGAGCGGGGCTGTAAAATCCTGCCCGTTGTTCTATTTGTTTGCGAAGAACAGGGCTTTGTGTATTAATATATATAGCTCCTAGGACACACAAATACGCCACACTGAGAACCTGACTTGACAATCTTAAATTGGTTGTCAGTATAATTCTTAGCACGCTGAGGATTATTTAGCAAACATTTTCCAATTACTGAATCATATCTAATGTTGGAAACTTATGTTTTGAGCTTTTAAAGAACAGACTGGTTGGGAATGGTCTGTACCTCACCCATTGTGAACAGCGGATGGGACATGCTGCCTGATGCTATCTGCAAGTCTTTGGGATGTACGGCCTGCATACCTAATATCACACTGGCACTGAAATTCATATACCACATTACTCACTTGTGTGATAGGCAAAACGTCTCTTTGGCTTGATGATAGCATCCTGTTAGTGGCAAATACCATTCATGTTGCTACTCCATAGTAGCAGCTTGAAACAGCTAGCTTCACCTGTTGTCAAATCTTTGACCCACCTTGCAATCTGTTGCTGTCTGCCTCTTCCAATCTTTTGTACACCTTGTTTCTCCTCTCTAATATTACATCCTGGTTCCCACACCCTGCTAAATTAGTCTAAACCCTCTCCAACAGCACTAACAAACTGCCCAATGAGATATTTATCCAATTGAGGTACAATCCACCTGCACTGTACAGATTCCAACTCCTCCAGAACCAACCCCAATGTGGCCGGAATAGAAAGTCTTCCCTCCTGTCGCCCCAGACATGCATTCATGTGTTCTATCCTCCTATTTCTATATTCACTAGCTCCTAGAACCAGAAATAACCCTGAAGACTACTACCGTTGAAGTCCTGTTTGTTAGCTCACTGGAATCTGCCTCCAGGACCTTATCCTTCTTTCAACTTTTGTCATTGGTACAGAAATGGACTACGATCTCTGGTCGTTCATTCTTCCCCTCTCAGAATGCTCTGGAGCCACTCAGTGATATCCTTCACTCTGGCACCAGGGGAGGAAAGTACCATCCTGTCCCCTGTCTGCTTGCCCTGACTTTTGAATCCCCCCTTCGTTATTTCTCAACTTTCCTCCTCCCTGCTGTACAGCTGAGCCAACTGTGGTGCCATGGATTCCCCAGAGGAACCATCGCTTTCAGTACTATTGGGAACTGAATATCTGTAGTTAGTGAGTCAGATGTTCTCACTACCTGCCTGTTCCTCCTTGACTACCGCATGGCTACCCGTTTCCTTTCTGCCTGCACATGTTAATTTGCAGGGTAACTGCCTCCAGAGACACGCTATCCATGTAGCTCTCACTCTCACAGATGCACCGCAGTGATGCCAGCACTGCTCAAGCAGGGAAAGCTGCAGCTCCTTCAACTGATGATACTTCCTGCATATTTAGTTGTCCAGGACATAAGAAGCATTCTGAGTCCCTGCTTGGAACAGGTTGTGTTTTTCACAGGAATGAGATGCACGTCCAACACTCTATTGGATCATTAATATCTTAACAGAAGTCAACGTTAGACTTTAAAAAAAACACCATCTAGAGGAGGTTTAAAAAAGGAACAAAAACCATTTCCAAACTTCCATTTGCATTTTCGACTCTCAGCAACTCATCAAGACTCTTTTGACAACACCTTCCAAACCCAAGAACTCCACCACATAGGACAAGGACAGCAGCTGCTTGGGAAAACCAACACATGAAAAACCTCCTGTCTAAATCACGCACCATCTTGACTAGGAATAATATCACTGTTCCTTCACTGTCATGGGATCCAAATCCTGTGTCTCCCTTCCAAACCACATCAGTGTACCACGAAAAATCCACCAGCGAAGATTCTCATACCTTCCCTGAGGACCAGAGTTTCAGAGGGTCACATCATTCCCCCGCTTCAAGCACCAGCACACACATAATCATCTCAATGGGGAGATGTCCACGATTCAACAAAAAAAATTGTCTATTCTTTGTTCTTTCTTAGAACTCTGGAAGTTATTGTCATAATTAGCTCTTCATTCTCAGCTTCCTTGTATTCCTCATGTGGTTGCACCTCCACATCTGCCTTGTTTGATTCCATGGTTGTTCCCTTTAAAAGTTTGAAATTATATTGCATACAGCTTACCTGAATCTGGAGACTGTCAGACAGAAGGATGATTCCAGACCTATCCAGGCAATGGAACCTTTGCTTCAAATTTTCCATTCAATCAGAACATTATTAGAGTGTGACTGATTGTATTGCTCCTTGGCTTCTGTACTCGGGTACCTGAGAAGTGCCATGATCCGTGCATTCAGAGGATTATACCCTTTTTCCTCAAGCAGCCAACCTGATATCTCATAACCTGGGCAGAAGAGAAGATGGACTGCACACTGACAAGGGATAAATGCATCATGACTGCTGTAAAGAAACTGGGAACAGTTATGCATAATGCACTGCCTATAGTCCTACAATAGTTGTATATTCCTGTCAATGAAGATACTGGGTTCTTTGTATGTATTATGCAAAAGCGATATGGGTACAGTTATTTGTCCTTGCGTTTGTGGGCAGCCTGCAAAATTTGTGCTGCTTAACGAGGACAGCATTTGTGGACAGCAAATAGATTAATGCTGTTGATGCCATCTGTTGCAACCTGGGATGACCATGTTGTAGTAATTGTGGGCTGCAGTTAACTTTACAGCCCCTGGCAGTAATGCATTCACCTTCGCACTGGACTGCAATTAGTGCTGCAAAAGGTGACATAACTCTATCACAGCCTCTCTGGTGAAGCAGAGCCGTCAGAAGCACAGCTTTTCAGTTCAGTTGAGGTAGGATGTTTAACTGTGAAAGAGCCTGTGATAATAGCCTCCCATACCCTCCTCTCTTTCATCCTCTTCTGTCAGCAGCTTTGGGCTTCTGCTCTCCCTCTTGCTTCTCCACTCTCAATGGTAGACTTGGCAGCACCCCTGCAATTTCACAGGTTGTGGTGAAGTTTCTGCACAGAATTAATCTTGTGCCTCCAAAAAGTCACTTCCCAATTTTTTCCCCAAGAGCTATAGGAGCCAGCACAGTCAAATAAAAGGCCTAAGTCCAGTAGCAGCCTGGGAAGCTTAGCAAGAACTGTAGCTGAATGGAGACAAAGGTTCCTTTAAATAACACTGGTGCAGTTTACTAAGCTATTTTGTTGGTGACAAGAACTTTTGGGGCTTGGGGTCTGAAGAATCAGTGCATTCCACATGGCAAAAATTCCATTTGGCATAATGGGAGTTTAAGACTAGTGTAGGACCCTAATTTTAGTGATTTAATGAGAATACTGCTTTCTGGCAGCTATCCAAAATGATTCAAACTTGTTCAATCTAATGCGGTCACAACTCTTCCAGGGAGATCGAGCATAAAGTTAAAGTTTATTTATTAGTCACAAGTAAGGCTTACATTAACATTGCAATGAAGTTACTGTGAAATTCCCTTAACACCACACTGTTCGGGCCAATGTACCTAACCAGCAGGTCTTTCAGACTGTGGGAGGAAACTGGAGCACCCGGAGGAAACCCACACAGACACAGGGAGAACATGCAAACTCCACACAGACAGTGACCCAAGCCGGGAATCAACCCCAGCTCCCTGGCACTGTGAGGCTGCAGTGCTAACCACTGTGCTACCGTGCCGCCCCCGGTAGACTGCAAACTGGAATTCATGTCCTTATTGCTGATTTATGCTCAAAAGATGGGTGAACTAAATGGAATTTCTCACATATGCTTCTCCTATAAAGCTGTTAATAATCTAGTCAACAAAAGGATGGAATGAGTCAAAAAGTAGGGTTAGCCTTTACTTTTTAACCAACAAGCAAGGTACTACATGACCAGTCAATAAATGCAAGGGTCAATCCAACTGAAGTTAATATCTGATTTAATTTACAAACATCAGTAACATTACCGATATCAGTCAACATGTACATCTAACCAGTTGTAAAAAGAAAGAAATCAAAGGAAACCAAGTTGTATTTACACAGGCGTTCCCAGACTTTAATTTGTAAAGAGCACAGCCCAACTACTTAAATTTATCAACTCTAAATCTGTGGTTTAGCAGCAACAAGTTACTGGAGGAGAACAAAGGGCTGACATGTAGTTTCAATAGTCAAGAAAAGGAGACAATTCTGAACTTTACAGTCAGTCAGGAAGCTGAGGAACTCCAAACAATATCCTGATATGCAAAAACTTGCCCATCTTCCAGGGAAATGGCATGTGTTTTAATTTTCACCTTCACTGAAGTTCAGGGAAATGGGGAGGAAGTGGGGGTGGGTGGTTGAAAATAAAATCACTTGGATAAGAAAAAGTCTAGTTTGTCCAGGTAGGTTCAAATTCAGCAGAATTCACAAAATATACACTGGTTTTGTTATATCTGACATTGTTAGGCTGAGGTTACTTCTCAGGCTTTGTAAACCAAAGCAATGTCATTGGTCATAAAGTACAGGAGACACAACTGATCAAAAAGATAACAAGACAATTCACCCCGAGAGGACATGCTAGGTTGTTAGTTACTCTATTCCCCCCCAAAAAATAAAAAAAAAACTGCAATCTTTTTTTTAATGTTTTTAACATACAAAAATATGAGGACGAAATATAAATTAATATATATTAAAGATTCAAAATGGAGTGAAAGAGAAGATCTAGCAAAGTTAGGTACAAGTTTTTTTTTGATACAATAAATACTTCGTAATGATATCTTGAATACTGCGTAAACTCATTTCAAAAGAAAACCACAAAACTTTATCCAACTAAGTAATCCATACATCAATTCTCTATTGGTTGTATAGTCCCCCATTTATCATTATATTACAAAGAATTAATACTGGAAACAAGGCTTGCTAAAACACTTTGTAAGCTCGAATATGCTAATGTACACATTATACTGGGGAAAAGAAAATGACTGTTCACATAATCAAGATATGAAATGACAGCGGAAGTTCCAGGGCTTCTTCATCAATGCACACTCTTGGTTTCATTCCTTTACGGCACAGTTAAATCTGTATCCCTGTTTCAAAGATGAACTGACATGACTGACAGCTTGTCATCTTCTTCAAGCGGACATCACCCACTTTCAGTGGCACAGTCCTCCTTTCCATTTCACTTTTCCTTCCCACTGGATGTTACAATATGAAGAGCTTCCTTTTGCCAAGTCAGGAAAAGTCGAAATCCAGTCCCAAATGGTTTGGCATCTGACAGACACTTGTATGCGTTTTGCAACAACTTTCAGTCAAAAGGACTCGAAACATTTTTGTAAATGAAGAAAATAGTCATTTTCTGATAATAAAAATAAGTCTGTTCTGTATTTTACAATATAATTCAAATATCTCCACCACGGAAGCAAAATACGTCCCACACAGTCACCAGGTGCACATAGTTTTGAAAAAGGGCGAGCGTTTGAAGCTTTTACAAAGAACATCGGGAGCAGCCGCATTTCACGACTTTTTCCACCTCCTCCACAAATGAAGAGCCGTCAGTGCATTCAAAACTGTATTTCCGTCGCTTGCTTCTCAGAGGTCCACAGCACTGTCCGTTGTCACATCCACCTCGGCACTCTAACCGCGAGACCTTTTTAGTTGTCTGGCAAGCGGCATAGCCTTGCTGCTTCTGGTAGTTATCTCGGATTCGTTCCCCTCGACAGGAGATTTCTGTAAGTGAGAATGAAAGAACCATTATTTGCTTTTAGTGATGGCACCATCCCAGTAACGTATTTAGCTTCTTGAACTGTGCATGGTCTTAAATCAACAACTTCTGTCTGAAAGGTTTGGCCACTTGTGCAAGTAACACATGCCAAAACAGGAAATGAAATATTTGAATATTTTGAATGGAAAATAGAAATTCCTCTATCTCGGCTGTCATTAGCTATGGAAGGAGAGATCCAGCACCAGCCATTACCTATGGAAGTCTGCATGTGCTCCTGTGTTATCATACAGAATGTATACAGTACTGGACTGGCAAATGGAAAGTTATGAGTTCCCAACGTGGGAAAACTGGGAAATCAAATTCAATTCATCTGGTGATTTGTAAGATTATTCTAAATGCCCTAGCAATCATACCAGTTATCAAGTGGCTTTGCAAGCATTGACTACATCTTGGGAATAAAAAGTCCCTTCTCTTTCACTCAAGTCTGCTGCATTTGGCAGCTGTATGGCTGAAGTGGAAGATTTATAATTGACTGGAGAATGAGTAAAGTTTCTTTCAACATCATTTATTGGGGACAGTGACAGAGTGGTATTGTTATTGGACTAGTAATTCAGAGGGCTAGATTAATTTTCTGGGGACATTGATTCAAATGCCACCATTGCTGCTGGTGGAATTTAAATTCAATTAATAAAAACATCTGGAATTGAAAGGAAGTCTTAGCAATGGTGACCACGAAGCTGTAAAAATCAAACAGGTTCACTAGTACCCTTTAAGAAAGGAAATCTGCTGACTTTCCTGCTGACCAGCCAAACTTGCCTATGGCAAATGATGAGACAACCTACAAGACAGAAAAACCTAGGTAACCTCATCCTCACCACTCTACCTGTCATAGATGGAGCTGCCCATGACAGTATTGGTAGGAACAACCACTGAACAGTCCTTGTGGAGATGGAATCCCCTCTTCACACCAAGGATATCGTCCATTATGTTGTGTGGGAATATCACTATGCCAAATGGAATAGATTCAGAACAGATCCAGCAACTCAAAACTGGACACCCATGAGGCACTATGGGCTATCAGCAGTAACAGAATTGTTTTCAATCATAATCTGTAACCTCATAGTCCAGCATACCCCTCACTCTACCATTCCTATCAAGCCAAGGGACCAATCTTTATTCAATGAGGAATGTAGGACAGCATGCAAGGAGAAGCATGATGCATACCTAAAACACAGGAGGCACCATGCTAAAGATAGAGCTAAACAATCTCACAACCAGTGAATCAGGTTAAAGCTCTGCATTGTTGCCACATCCAGTCATGAATGATGGTGAACACTTAAAAGCCAGAAGAAGAGGCTCCTTAAATATCCCATCCTCAGTGATGGAGAGCTTAGAACATCAGTGCAAAAGACAAGACATTTGCATCTTCAGCTCAAAGTGCTGGGTGGATGATCCATTGCAGTCTCCTCCTGAGGTCCCCAGCAACACAGACATCAGATTCCAGACAATTCAATTCACTCCATGCGATATCAAGCAAAGATTAAGCACACTTGACAAAGCAAAGGTTATGGGTTCTGACGACTTTGTGGCTGTGGTGCTGAAGTTCCAAAATTAGCTGTGCCCTAACCTAAACTGTTCCAGTAAAACTACGATACTGGCATCTACCTGATGATGTGGAGAATTGTCCCAGTATGTCCTGTCCACAAAAAGCAGGACAACTCCAATCTGGCAGATGATCAGTCTGCTCCCGATCATCAGCAAAGTGATAGAAGGTATCATCAACAGGACTACCAGGATGGCATGGTGGCACAGTGGTTAGCACTGCTGCCTCACAGCACCAGGGACCCGGGTTCGATTCCCGGCTTGGGTCATTGACTGTGCGGAGCTTGCACGTTTCCCCGTGGGTTTCCTCTGGGTGCTCCAGTTTCCTCCTAATTGTCCATGGTAAATTCTCTCTCAGTGTACCCAAACAGGCACCGGAGTGTGGCAACTAAGGGATTTTCACAGTAACTTCATTGCAGTGTTAATGCAAGCCTTCTTGTGATACTAATAAATAAACTTTCAAAAAAGCGGCATTTATACAGCAATAACCTGCTCATCAATGCTCAACTTGGATTCCAATATTATGACTCCGTTTCAGACTTCATTTCAGCCTTGGTCCAAACATGGACAAAAGAGCTGAATTCCAGGGGTGAGGTGGGAATGACTGCTCTTAACATCAAGGCAGCATTTGACTGAATGTAGTAGCAAGGTACTCTCACAAAATTGAAGTCAGTGGGAATTGGGGAAAATCTCTCCACTGGCTGGAGTCAAATCTAACACAAAGGGAGGTGATGGTGGTTGTTGGTGTGGTTCCAAATGGCAGCTCACCACCACTTTCTCAAAGATAATAAGGAATGGACAAAAGTGTTGGTCTTGCCAGTGCTGCTCACATCCCACAAAGGAATAAAGAAAACCCATAAAATGAGGAAATCGATTATTCATACAAATTCCATGACTAACTCCTAACAAAAAATAAATACATTTTGGAACCTGAAATACCCAAGAAGTTCAAGATTTCAGTGCTTCAAGAATCGTTCTTTTAGTGGTTTGTTATATAATTGGAAGCATTAACATAGCATCTGTACTTGAAATAATTCTTAAGGATACTATAAGATAGGAAACAAATTTATCGTCACACTTAATTATAGAAACCAAACAGTCATTGGGAATGAGGTTATACACAAATTGTTCCATGTGTGAGGAAAAGCTTCCTAACGTCGTGACTTTTAAACTCTTTCTCAGTTGCAGAATAAAACTGGGTAGTGATTGTTGTTTCTTGAAGAACGCTCTTTTAAGACCTAATATTGCAGTTCTGTTAAAAATAATATTTTGGATGGACCTTAACGGTAGTAAATGCTATTCTAACCAGAGCCTGCAAACATTGTGCTTTGCAGTAAAATATTGTCGCTTCATAGGTACATCATGAATGACAATGACAAGCTCCCTCAGCACTTCAATTTTTCCATGAGTTGTTATGGATACAAAAGGATTGATTTTTGGAACACATTACACATTTAATTATTGACTATGTCTTCAGTCATTTAGTATGGAAACATGAACCAACAAGACAAGGAAATAACTATCACTGACTGCATGCTTTAACACTTACAACAACAGAGTAAAACAATCATATTTTATAAGGTAAAAGGGCAAGGAAAAGCTCTGAGCCAGGATCATGGAGGTAAATAGATTTTATTGAAGTCAAACACGTGAATAAGGAAGGAGAAGGGTTTTCAGAAAGGGTAACCAGCAGGAAGAGAGAGAGAGAAAAAGAACCGATTCACCCCTTTTCCCATTGGTCTCACCTGCAAGAGGTGCTGTGATTGGTCAGTTGAAGCTGAGAGGTCAGAGGTAGAGTTTGTACTAGGGTTAAATGCGGAATCATTGGATTTGGCTGCTCAGTCCAGGAAGATATAGAAATGTTAAAGTGAGATAAACAGCAGTGAGGTTAAAGCTGATAAATGAAGCCTATTTAAATGAAGGGCTTTTGAATTCATTTAATTAAAGCTCACAATACGAACATGGAATTAAACTGAGGCATACATTAACACAAACATTAGTATTTGAAAGTGTAATGTAGGATACAATCATGCCATTGCCAGCATTCAGTACAATTCAGTTAGAAGGTATGCAGAGTGTCTCAATCTTCAAAAAGGAGGGAAGAAAATACAATTTGCAGACACTCTTTCCCACAGAGCAAAGAATAACTACTTCTGAACAAACCATCAGACTTCAACTTGCGGAGGGTGAAACACATTGAATGATGATAAACATTTATGTCAGGCTTGTAATTCATTATGAAAAATATATTATTCTGTATTGATGTTCCTCAAATTGTTTATTTTGTGTAACATACAATGTAGGCATTTTTTTTCTGGACAGAGGAATTAAATCAGGTACAAAAATTCAAAAGCAAAGCAAGTAATTAATTTCTGCACTGGCTGCTTTCACAATCTTGGAAATGCTTATACGTAAGGAGAGCAAATGGTGGAGTACTCCAAAATTAACTGCGAATTCAAATCACACCATTTCAGAAAATGTGCTGTGGTTAAACAAGCATGATGTGGAGATGCCGGCGTTGGACTGGGGTAAACACAGTAAGAAGTTTAACAACACCAGGTTAAAGTCCAACAGGTTTATTTGGTAGCAAAAGCCACACAAGCTTTCGGAGCTCCAAGCCCCTTCAGAAGGGGCTTGGAGCTCCGAAAGCTTGTGTGGCTTTTGCTACCAAATAAACCTGTTAGACTTTAACCTGGTGTTGTTAAACTTCTTACTGTGTTAAACAAGCAGGCAAACAATCAAGCCTATATTCAAAAAGTTACTGAAAGTGAACTTCCCCTACCTTTATCACAGTTCTCTCCAGTGTATCCACTATTACATTCACAGTAAGGCCTGTTGACAGCTGAAAGTCTACATTTTCCATGTTTACACCTGATGTTCTGACAGGGGTTAAATAGTTCCTCTTCCTCATCACACAGTACATTTCTGAAGCCCGTCTGACATTTACAGCTGTATGAGAAGGCATTGATGGGCACACAAACACCATGCACACACCTGAAAACAGATTAAAATGCAATTAAATAATCAACAAATGGAACCATTGCTTTTTCTCTTACTGTGTCTACCTTATTTTCTCTCCTTCCTGCCACGTTCCATAATACATCTTTCTGCCACTCAAAGAGTGGGCAAGCAATACAGGTTGCCTACATCGAGGACGGAACTCTACCAAGTTGCCCACGGAATTGGGATGGGCGAGGGCCCGACGATGAAATCTCTGTTGACCTCGCGTGGGAATTTCTGATCTCTCCCGAGCGAGGCCGTAAATCCCACCCAGGAAGTCTCACTCCCATATGGTAATCCATTCTGTAGTGGATTGTGAAGGAACACAACTGAGGTGGTAAATTCTGGGCAATTGACTTGAACTAAAGGCTGTCAGGGTGGGAGTCAAGGAAATCCAGGTCACATTTTCATAAATTCCTTTATACTTGCTCACTTGATTGGAAATGATCTAGAAAAGAGGAATGCTGTGCCATAGTACAATAGAAATCCCCACCCACAGTTCTGCAATATCAAGTTCTCAACAGCAGTCAGGCCATTAGTTGAAAGCCCCCAGGGAGTTAATTTCCTTGCATTGCACAACATTTAATGCTTTTAGGCCTTATTTTATCACCGTCATTGTTCCATTTGAATTATACATAGAGTAATTTTGCAAAATGCATGAAGTAGTGCATTGTAAAAGGAAATTAAACCTTCAGGTGAGGTACTTTTCCACATAAATCAAAATCTCCCTCCTGTATACCTGTTCGCGATGACTAACAGGACAACAGCAAAGGCTCCACTTGCCTACCGAATAGCATCAGTTGGGTAGAAATTTAACTGTGAGGTTTTTTTTTCCCCATGAAAATTCTCATTACCAAGTCCTTAGTGCTGTAAAATTATACCTTGCTCTTTATTCATTAGACAGTTGTTAGGAATGGGAAAATAATTCTTCAACTGAAATGTAGTGTCATCATTAACACGAATTGCATGTAATTAAGGAGTCTTTATGTAGTAGCACCTACACAGATCTTTCCAGCCAAAACCAACTGCTTCATTCAAACAAGTTTAGTTTCATTCTGGATCAACGCTTTCAAAATCCCCAAATCACAGCAACACTATTTATGTGTCTGCGATAGTGTTCCAACTAAAATAACCGTGTTGAAGTTTAGCAGTTTACTTTTGCAGTGAAAGTTGCTTAATTCATACAGAAAACCATTTAAAAATATTAATTCCAAGATTGGGTGCATTCAAAAAAAAGAGTAAAAATGTGCTTTTAAGGAACAGCCAAACATTATACAGGTAGCATGGTAGCTTTATTGCACCTGGTTGCAATTCAAAACTAAAATATTGTCATTTTACTACCAGTTATTAGTAGTACATATGCGAGTAGAGCAAAATTGAGGCTTGAAGTGCTTCAAATTTCTCCCATTAGAGTGTACTAATCAGGTAAATCATTTGTTTGGATTACTTGATTATGTTTCCAATATGCCTCAAAGGAACAATTAGCACCAGTTATCCTTGATGATCAAGCCGCAGTGAAACACTGGAAAAATACTTCTGTGAGTCCACGCCAAATCATCTTAATAATAAACTTTGTGAAAAACTAAGGTTTATTACCTATTTCCTGATCATTTGTAAATGCATTTAGTACCATACTCACATTCTGTGAACCTGATTAACTTTAGAGCATTCACTATAGGCTTGAATATTGGGTTTCAGTTTTTCAGGGAATTCCATAGAAGCAATAATGAACTATAATGATGATTAATTACTGCTAATTAGCCTTGCTTTCTAGTCTTCTCAAAGTCTCTGCATTTTACTAACATACACTCCTTCTTCTTCATTATTACAGTTAAATCCAGTGTATAATTATATTTAATTTCTACTTTCAAAGCAGCATTAAGAAAACAAGGATCTTGCTGCTAGTATACAGAAACAGAAAGTATAAAGTAAGACTTGTTTCTTATAAGTAATTCAAGGATCTTATGGAAGTGCTGTAAAGGGGGATGTTGAGGGTGGTGAGGAGGAGGTGGGATTCGAAGCTCACCTCCAGAATAAGGTTGGACACTGCTGGGTGCTTACTATTTTAAGCTCAATGGCCCCAATTTTACCATTGCATCACGCCCGAAAACGGCCATTAACACGATCCGTGCCTGCATCCGCGCAGATGACCACTTTACCAAGGCCCGGGAATGGCTGCGATCCGATTCGCACCCGAAACGGGCGCAACAGCGATTTAAATGCATTTGCATGCATTTAAATTGAATTAATGAACTGCCCGCCCAACTTTATCAGCATTTCCCCTTTCACCACTGCGTTCGCTAATCCGGAATCGCGCTGAAATGGACCTGCTAAATAAAAGTCTGTTTCGGGCGCTCCAGCTGCTGAAGAGGTAAGTTCAGAGCTTCCAACGGCTCTCTGAATCAGATTGGAGGTGGAGGTGGCGGTGGGGGGGGAGGGGGGGCCAAATCATTCTCTGGTGAGGGAGGAGGGAGGCCCAATCATTCTCTGGTGAGGGGGTGGGGAGGGAGGAGGAGGCGGGTCAGATGTAACTCTGGGGGGTGGGGGGGGGAGGCCAGATCATTCTCGGGGGGGTGGGGGAGGGGGGGAGGAAAGAGTGAGGCCAGATCGTTCTCTGGTTTGGGGGGGGGGGGAGTGGAGGGAGGCGGGTAAGATGCATCGCTGGTGGGGGGGGCAGGGGGAGGCCCGATCGTTCACTGGTGGAGGAGGGAGGGGAAGGCCAGATGGGCCTCTGGTGGGGGGGGGGGGGGTGGGGAGGGGGGGGCAGGGGGGTCTGCTGCCACTCTGCGGGCAATCGGTTGGGGGAAGGGGCCAGGGGGTCGCAGTCAGTCTGGGTAGTGGGGGGGACAGTGATGTCTTTGGGGGCCATCACTCCCGCTTTTCGCTCCCGGGCCGCATAAAGTGGAGAAAGCAGCCAGGGAGCGATCTGACACGGGTGTGCATTTTTAAAAAAATATCGAACTGCACATGCGCAGTTCAGAGCGCCGATCGTTTCGAGCATGCTAAGCCCTGCCCACAGCGCAATTCAGACTCACGACTTTTTTTTTCAAGCTAAGTGCTAATGGGGGCGCCTGAAAGCAGATTATCAAGTCGGATCTGAATTGCGCCCAGATTCAGCACTTAGAATGAAAATGGTAAAATCGGGCCCAATATATTCCATTCCCAAAACATGTATGAAAATGTCTTTACATAATTTTCCACAAAGTCTGTTAAACATGACTTCTATGTGTGAAGTCCTACCGATAGCATTTGGAAATATTAGACGTGCAAAATTAACATGATGCATGGACAAGGTTATAAAAATCTGTGGGTTTAAATTTCTCAATTTATTATTGTTAGCAGTTATCAAGAACACATATAATTTTGCTTAATCTTTAATTAGTTGCTAATATGCCTAAACCAAAGGGATTACAAACATATGTGAATATATTAATAACTGCATTGTAAATGAAAAGAAGTTAAGGACACCAATGTTCATTCCTTTAATGTCATAAAACATCCTCGGAGCTTCACAGGAATGTAATCAGACAAAAACTAGCAAAATCAGACAAAATTCAAAGAAAGCGATATTCAGACAGTTGACCAAAAGTTGGCTAAAGAACACATTTTTAAGGTGCATCTTATAGGAGAATAGAGAGAAAGGCAGAGGGAATTCAGATGGAGTTTCAAAGCCTGGCAGCTAAAGGTATGGCTGTGAATAGTGAGATTAAGTCGGTGGGGAATCTACAAGAGGCCAAAATTAGAAAAGTGAAGTATCCCCAAAGGGCTGTGGGGCTGCAGGAGGTTACAGAGATGGAGCAAGGTGACAGGTCATAGAGGGACCTGCACTCCGACTCAGAATTTCAAAATGGAAATTTCAGTAAGCCGTCACCAAATGTAGGTCAGTGAGCACAGCCCATAATGTCTCCATAATGTCAAATCACTTATGAGATTTGCTTAAGATTCAGTGAAACCCTTCAGAGCTAAAGTCATTAATGATGCATAAATAGACACAGGACAATCTCATGTGCATTCAACATCAAAAGCAATCAAGGCAAGGGTGTGAAAGTCTCAAATCTAGGTCAGTGAAAACCTAGAGAACCTTTCCAGTTATTTGGCTGGAATTTTGCCACCCGCCCACCACGGGAATTGGTGCGGATAGGGGTGGTCAATGACTCTCTGATCTGACCCAGGCCCTATCCCTCGCACTATCCCTCTAACCCCACACATTTACCGTAGCTAATTCTCCTAACATTGAGATAGTAAGGTACAATTTAGCATGGCCAATCCACCTAAGCAGCACATCTTTGGACTGTGGGAGGAAACCAGCGCACCCGGAGGAAACCCACAAAGACACGGGGAGAATGTGCAAACTCCACACATCTCTACAATCGCCAATTTACAACACATTAATTGATGTTTTATTATAAACATATTTTTGAGTTTAACAAAATAGGTTGAAATACCCTGATATCTAACAGGGTATTGTGTATTTTGCCAGTTTTGCTCTTTGGCTGGAACCATGAAGGATTACACAAAACAATCATAGGCATAGAATCTCTGTGGATAGAGTTGAGGAATCGCAAAGGTAAAAAGACCCTGATGGGAGTTATCCACAGGCCTCCTTGCAGTAGTCAGGGTGTGGGGCAGAAAATAAATCAGGAGATAGAAAAGGCACATAAAAAAGGCAATATTATAATAATCATGAGGGACGTCAATATGCAGGTGGACTGGGAAAATCAGGTAGGTAGTGGATCCCAAGAAAAGGAATTTGTGGAATGTCTAAGAGATGGTTTTTTGGATGAACTGAATAGTGACTTTGCATCTGTCTTCACGGTGGAAGACACCAGTGGGATGCCAGAGCTCCAAGAAAATCAGGGGGCACAGGTGAGCGTTGTGTCTATCACTAAGGAGAAGGTATTGGGAAAACTGAAAGGTCTGAAGGTGGATAAATCACTTGGACCGGATGGACTACACCCTAAGGTTCTAAAAAAGATAGCTGAGGAAATTGTGAAGGCATTGGTGGTGATCTTTCAGGAATCACTGGAGGCAGGGAGGGTCCCAGAGGACTGGAAAGTAGCTAATGTAAAACCGCTGTTTAAGAAGGGAGGGAGGCAGCAGATGGGAAATTATAGGCCGGTTAGCCTGACTTCGGTCATTGACAAGATTTTAGAGTCCATTATTAAAGATGAGATCGCAGAGTACTTGGAAATGCATGATAAAATAGAACCGTGTCAAGGGGTAGTTATGTCTGACAAATCTGTTAGAGTTCTTTGAGGAGGTAACAAGGAAGTTAGATAAAAGAGAACCAGTGGACGTGATTTATTTAGATTTCCAGAAGGCCTTTGACAAGGTGCCGCATAGGAGACTGTTAAATAAGTTAAGTGCCCATGGTGTTAAGGGTAAGATCCTGGCATGGATAGAGATTGACTGATTGGCAGAAGGCAGAGAATGGGGATAAAGGGGTATTTTTCAGGATGGCAGCCAGTGATTAGTGGTATGCCTCAGGGGTCAGTGCTGGGACCACAACTTTTCACAATATACATTAACGATTTGGAGGAAGGAACTGAAGGCACTGTTGCTCAGTTTGCAGATGATACAAACATATGTAGAGGGACAGCTAATATTGAGGAAGCGGGGGGGGGCTGCAGAAGGACTTGGACAGGTTAGGAGAGTAGGCAAAGACGTGGAAAATGGAATACAATGTGGAAAAGTGTGAGGTTATGCACTTTGGAAGGAGGAATGGAGGCATAGGCTATTTTCTAAATGGGAAAATGCTTAGGAAACCAGAAAATACAAAGGGACTTGGAGTCATTGTTCAAGATTCTCTTAAGGTTAATGTGCAGGTTCAGTCAGCAGTTAGGAAGGCAAATGCAGTGTTAGCATTCATGTCAAGAGGGCGAGAATACAAGAACAGGGATGTACTTCTGAGGCTGTATAAGGCTCTGGTCAGACCCCATTTGGAGTATTGTGAGCAGTTTTGGGCCCCATATCTAAAGAAGGATGTGCTGGCCTTGGAAAGGATCCAGAGGAAGTTCACAAGAATGATCCCTGGAATGAAGAGCTTGTTGTGCGAGGAACGGTTGAGGACTCTGGGTCTGTACTCATTGGAGTTTAGAAGGATGAGGGGGGATCTTATTGAAACTTATAGGATACTGCGAGGCCTGGATAGAGTGGACGTGGAGAGGATGTTTCCACTAGTAGGAAAAACTAGAACCAGAGGACACAACCTCAGGCTAAAGGGACGATCCTTTAAAACAGAGTTGAAGAGGAATTTCTTCAGCCAGAGAATGGTGAATCTGTGAAACTCTTTGCCGCAGAAGGCTGTGGAGGCCAGGTCATTGAGTGTCTTTAAGACAGAGATAGATAGGTTCTTGATTAATAAGGGGATCTGGGGTTATGGGGAGAAGGCAGGAGAATGGGGATGAGAAAATTATCAGTGATGATTGAATGGCGGAGCAGACTCGATGGGCCAAGTGGCCTAATTCTGCTCCTATGTCTTATGGTCTTATAGCCACAGAAGGAATTTCCTCATCGGTGTAAAAGCAGGTAACTTACTACCAAGAGTAAACCAGGTCCCTGGAGCTGTGAGGCAGCAGTACTGAATTTAGGAAGAAGCACTCTCCTAGTCTCTAAGTCAATATTTTCGATGCAGTCATATGGGCACAGTAAAAGCAGCTGTTCTGAGATTGAAAATATACTGGTGTGGCAGATCAAAGGGAATTTTTCTCAACAAAGGTCTTGGCCTTTTTCTGGCCTGGAAGCACTTGATATTTCCACTAGAGTCCAGAATTGGGAAAATATCCTCTTCCCAAGTACTTTCCATTTTTCTAAGTGCAAAAAATGAGAATATATCCAATATAAAAAGATAAATAGCAAGCTCCTCAGTTACTTACTTATTGCCCTGACATGGGTCATTGGTTTGCTGGTCACAAAGTGTCCCTGTCCAACCTCCCTCACACTCACAGGTGAAGCTGGACTGGCCAATGGCATGACAGGTGCCATGCTGACACATCTTCTTCTGGCAAGGTTCACAGCCTGGCAGAATGCCAATCTGCATGGGAACCTTCTTGAAGTCCTGCAGTTCATTGTTAATATACAAGTTACGAATGCAGCCATGGAAACTGGTGCCATTCTGGCCTGGTCCTTGACGCAAAGCTGCAAAGTTTGTCTTGGTGGGCATTCCTAAATAAGGAGCAAAGGCAGAGTGAATGATCTGAGGCAGCAAATATACTTTTGAGTTATTACAAAAAATCATGTCACGGTAATCAAGCATTTTCAAATCGAAATGAACATGCCTCTCACTGTTCATATCCCAAAATTATTATTTATTAAAATCATCATTTCCTACTCTCTTTGTAAGCTTGCACTTCCAATAATTTTCTATCTTAGATCTCCATCAGCAATAACCTGTAAATCTAACCCATGTAGTCAAGACTACATGTGAGTAGTATCCATTATGATAAAAACATTTTAAATTGGAGAATCACAGGCAGAAGCTTGAATCACACCACTCCAAGGCACAGTGTGTAGGTGTTCTGGAGTATAGCCCTTGGGAGTATCACTTAAACTGCAAACATATCAATAAAGGAGACAAGTGCAATCACTAAATCAGTGCTCAAGGTAATGCAGTGCTATTTTTGTGCAATTGCTTTGGTAAATGTTGCCTCTGCATGCAAATCTGTTAATCCATCACTATTTGCCTTTAGCAAAATTATCAAGAAAATCATGCAAAAGGTCCTGCTTTATTAATTAAACACATCTCTACAATCACCAATTTACAACACTTTAATTAATGTTTTATTATAAACATATTTTTGAGTTTAACAAAATGGGTTGAATTACCCTGATATCTAACAGGATGTTGCCTATTGTGTATTTTGCCAGTTTTGCTCTTTAGCTGGAACCATGAAGGATTACACAAAACAGTCACCGGAAGGAATTTCCTCATTGGTGTAAATGCAAGTAATTTACTGGAACTCCACTATACCTCCAACATAGAGAGGGGAGTCAATGCTGAGTGTGGATTGTCTGGCTAAGTTGTTGATGCTCTTTGGATTTCCTCCATCTATCACCAGGCTCAACATTTGATCAGCTGCTACCAGCTCCAGACTGTGAAAGTTACCATCGTTGATTGTTTCCACACTGCAGAAAGAACAAGAACAGTAAGTTAACTAGCTAATGGATATTTTACAGTGTGTTAAAATCAGAGAGATTTATATAAATGGCTAGGTGGAACATAACATAAAGTTGCACTTAATCACATATCGAGTGCTTATTTTCCTAAAGATGAGGTATCGCCAATTGCCAAACACAAAAGATGTGATCAATTCAGAGGAATTATTCCTTTGATTTAAAAAAAAGTATTCCTTTCTTCATGATGCAAAGCCAATGTGCAGAGTGGACAGGGTAAACCCTTAATCCATCTTCTTGCTTGTTCCAAAAACCAATTCGAATTGGTGGGCTCCACAAAAGAGACAGTGGTGGGAGGGATTTATGGAGAGTTTAGACTCAGAGACCTGTGGGGGTTGGATGGGGTGAGGGAAAGGGGGGTGAAAAGTGTAGACGCTGAGGCTAAAACAAATTAAGAACTGATGGGCATCTGATGGGAGTTCTCAAGCATGCACTGAAGCAACTTTTTTGGCCTAAATAAAAAACTGACTAAATTCAGATATTATTTAAGTAATTAATTTCCTTTTATTTTTCAATGCAGGTTGATGAGCATACTAGACAGCTTAGAGCACCTTTTGCCATTTGATGTCAAAGATGGCAAAATCCCACTGACTATGATCAATCTCGTTCCAAATTCGAATGTTGGATGTTAGGTGATCATTGGTCGCACTAAATGCGAAAATGTCAAAAGTTTCAGGTAGCGATGTGATGGAAAAAATTGGAACCTCTACCAGGCTATCCATAACTCAAGGCTACAACATGTGTTTAAACATGGTATGTTGTCACAGCAACTCAGACTCATGGGGGGCTGGGTGGGGGGTTGTGTGTGGTTGGCTCAGCTGGATAGATGGATGGAGTGAGTGGATCAGGTAGGTGCTAACAGAATGGGGTTTGATCCCCATTCTAGCTGGGGTGGATTTTGGATGTCTCCTTGCCTCTACCTGTGGTAAAGATTGTGGCACAGTGTTGGATGTGGCCTTGAGCAGAGAATTCAAAATGAAGATAACTAATTCAGACTCACTAGAATGACACTTAGAACATAGAACATAGAAAGCCACAGCACAAACAGGCCCTTCGGCCCACAAGTTGCGCTGATCATATCCCTACCTCTAGGCCTATCTATAGCCCTCAATCCCATTAAATCCCATGTACTCATCCAGAAGTCTCTTAAAAGACCCCAACGAGTTTGCCTCCACCACCACCGACGTCAGCCGATTCCACTCACCCACCACCCTCTGAGTGAAAAACTTACCCCTGACATCTCCTCTGTACCTACCCCCCAGCACCTTAAACCTGTGTCCTCTCGTAGCAACCATTTCAGCCCTTGGAAATAGCCTCTGAGAGTCTACCCTATCCAGACCTCTCAACATCTTGTAAACCTCTATCAGGTCACCTCTCATCCTTCGTCTCTCCAGGGAGAAGAGACCAAGCTCCCTCAACCTATCCTCATAAGGCATGCCCCCCAATCCAGGCAACATCCTTGTAAATCTCCTCTGCACCCTTTCAATGGCTTCAACATCTTTCCTGTAATGAGGTGACCAGAACTGCGCGCAGTACTCCAAGTGGGGTCTAACCAGGGTCCTATAAAGCTGCAGCATTATCTCCCGACTCCTAAACTCAATCCCTCGATTAATGAAGGCCAGTACGCCGTACGCCTTCTTGACCGCATCCTCCACCTGCGAGGCCGATTTAAGAGTCCTATGGACCCGGACCCCAAGGTCCTTCTGATCCTCTACACTGCTAAGAATGGTACCCTTCATATTATACTGCTGCTTCATCCCATTGGATCTGCCAAAATGGATCACTACACACTTATCCGGGTTGAAGTCCATCTGCCACTTCTCCGCCCAGTCTTGCATTCTATCTATGTCTCGCTGCAACTTCTGACATCCCTCCAAACTATCCACAACACCACCTACCTTGGTGTCGTCAGCAAACTTACCAACCCATCCCTCCACTTCCTCATCCAGGTCATTTATGAAAATGACAAACAGCAAACAGCAAGGGTCCCAGAACAGATCCCTGGGGCACTCCACTGGTCACTGACCTCCATGCAGAGAAAGACCCCTCCACAGCCACTCTCTGCCTTCTGCAGGCAAGCCAGTTCTGGATCCACAAGGCAACAGCCCCTTGGATCCCATGCCCTCTCACTTTCTCAAGAAGTCTTGCATGGGGGACCTTATCGAACGCCTTGCTGAAGTCCATATAGACCACATCCACCGCTCTTCCTTCGTCAATGTGTTTGGTCACATTTTCAAAGAACTCAACCAGGCTTGTAAGGCACGACCTGCCCTTGACAAAGCCGTGCTGACTACTTTTGATCATACTAAACTTCTCTAGATGATCATAAATCCTGTCTCTCAGGATCCTCTCCATCAACTTACCAACCACTGAGGTTAGACTCACCGGTCGGTAATTTCCCGGGCTGTCCCTGTTCCCTTTCTTGAATATTAGTTAGGTTATGAGAACTAGTTGTATAATCTTGGCTTCCACTCTCTTGCAGTTAGAAGGTTGTGGGATGATCTAATTAAGCTGTATAAAAGTTTAAAATGTAATAGTGTAGACACAAAAAACTACTTCCTCCGGTAGGCGAATCCCTAAAATTTTAAAATCAGAGTTAGGGTCTTTAGGGATGATTCACATTGGACAGTTGAAATCTGGAATTCAAAAGGCTATAGACACTAGAACAGCTGAAATATTCCAGACAGAGACTAATAAACATTTGTTTAATGACGTTGTCGAGGAATATGAGCAACTGGAGCTGAGGCACAGATCAGCAATCATGTAATAGAATCGTACAATAGACCGTAGGGACTCCTGTTCTTTGAATTGATATTTCCATAAATGTTTTCCAAGATTTCTGTGTAGAGTAGGTTCAGCTGATAGTAACTAATGTCACATTGTAAATGCGGGCAGTGAGGAACTAAATTTGTGCGAGAAAACTCATTTATTAAAGACTTGCTTATATCGCAAAAAATGGGTTTCATGTCTGCTTTTCTGAGGAAAGTAAGCTGTTGAGTATACGAATAAATGACCGGTTGTCTGATGTATGCAGAAGAATATTAGCCTCTTTTAGAGATGACATGCAAACATATTTGGATTGCCTTTGCCAGCTGCTGATCAGTGAAAGTGTGAAAAGCGTTAGAATGATGTGCTTAATTATGTGGCAGTGCCTCGAGAGATGGATGTTTTCTATCTCACTCAGACTTAATGGAAGACCATTTGTCACAGAAACAATTCTCATATGACTGACAAGCACTATGCAAAGTGCTAACCCAGTACCTCACTGTCAACCTTGTTCTGACTTTACTGATTAGAGGCACAGCATTGTGATGTGCCATTTCTATTAGCACGAGGACAGCTTCATTTGAGAGATTAAAGTCTTAGCATGTCGTTTAAACATGTTATCATTTTTAAGGCTGAATTTTCCAGGGCTGATGACAAAAAGATTGATTTGTAGTTCTTGGAAAAATATTCAAGAATGATAAAAACAAATTTGAAAATGCTGGAAGTGATCATTACATCAAACAACAGTTGTGGCAGGTACAGGGAAACATTAACATTTGGTCTGGACCATTCGTCAGAAATAGACCTTTACTTTAACGTGTCTACTCTGTCCACAGATGCTGCCCAATCCACTGTGTGTTTTTAGCATTTGGCTTTTCTTTCAAATGTCCAGCACGTTCAGTATCTTGCTATTTATTTTAATCAAACCAGATCCATCATGCATGTGTAAGTACTTATCCATAATTACCCATATGAGTGTTATACCATACTACCGCTGTGTGACAGCTGTATTAAAACCCACCATAATGTCCCCATTCACCAAAGTTGTCGTAATAAATGATAAATGTAAAGAATTGCAGGCTTGTCAAGGCATTCTAATTGAGTTGAGATAATTATTAGCAGTGTCTGTGTGTTATGCAAGACCACATATTGCCAGAAGGACCTGTCACTATTCCATATATGAGTGAAAAATTGTCTAATTAATGCCTTATAGCACAACATTTCTCTTTTCCCCTCTTTTGTGACTCTGCAATTAATTCTGACATTACCAGTCTTGTTTGGTTGGATGAGTTTGGATGAATCACTGGGAATCAGCTGGTTTCAAG
Organism: Mustelus asterias; assembly: GCF_964213995.1. NCBI lineage: Eukaryota > Metazoa > Chordata > Chondrichthyes > Carcharhiniformes > Triakidae > Mustelus > Mustelus asterias. Next base: position 92,780,436 of record NC_135801.1, on the reverse strand, counting down.
CATTTTGCTTGCAGCCTGTTCTTTTAGAAGGAACATTGCTGCAGATTAATTTCACAATGAATTATCAAAATGAGTTTCTTAAATAAACAGTATTAAAATATTGATACTTTTTCAGTTTTGCAATTGGGGAGTGATCCTCTATTTCCTTCCCATTCCCCTGGTCTAATGAAGGTTTCAAGCTATTCTGTGAGCAATTTTGAATTGAATTGAATAAAATTGAATTGATTTATTATTGTTACATGTATTGGGATACAGTGAAAAGTATTGTTTCTTGTGCGCTATACATACAAAACATACTTTCCATAGAGTACACAGAGGAGAAGGAAAGGAGAGGATGCAGAATATAGTGTTACAATCATAGCTAGGGTGTAGAGAAAGATTAGCATAGTATTTGGTAGGTCCATTCAAAAGTCTGCTGGCAGCAGGGAAGAAACTGTTCTTAAGTCAGCTGGTAAGTGCTCTCAGACTTTTGTATCGTATTCCTGACAGAAGAAGGTGGAAGAGAATATGTCTGGGATGCATGGGGTCCTTGATTATGCTGGCTGCTTTTTCAAAGCAGTGGGATGTGTAGATAGAGTCAATGGATGGGAAGCTATTCTGCATGATGGGCTGGACTATGTACACAACCCTTTGTAGTTTCTTGCACTCTTGGTCACAGCAGGAGCCATACCAAGCTGTGATACATCCAGAAAGGATGCTTTCTATGGTGCATCTGTACAAATTGGTGGGAATCATAGCAGACATGCCGAATTTCCTTCGCCTCCTGAGAAAGTAAAGACATTGGTGGGCTTTCTTAACTATAGCATCAGCATGGAAGGACCAGGATAGGTTGCTGGTGATCTGGACACCTAGGAACTTGAAGTTCTTGACCATTTTCACTTCATCCCCATTGATGCAGATACGGACATGTCCTCACTACGCTTCCTGAAGTCAGTGACTATCTCCTTCATTTTGTTGACATTGAGGGAGAGATTATTGTTGTCGCACAAGTTCACCAGATTCTGTGTCTCTTTCCTGCATTCTGCCTCATCATTGTTTGAGATCCAACCATCTACGGTGGTGTCATCAGCAAATTTGAAAATGGAGTTGGAATGGAACTTGGCCACAGTCATAAGTGTAAAAGGGAGGTTTGCGGGGCACCAGCGTTGAGGATAATCCTGGAGGAGGTGTCGTTGTCTATCATTACTGATTGCAATATTAGTTCCAACTGGTGTGAGCATGACTTTGAATTGATTCTTTTGCTGGAGAAGAATGTTTGTGTGAACATCAAGTGAAGCTGGAGTCAGATTCAACCATGCTGCCACCCATCCCCTTTGATAGTTGAATAGCTTACTAAGCATGGATGGAGATAAAGTACTTGGGCAGGATAGTGGAGCATTGCTGCTGATCATGGAAACAAATCCTTTAAGCCATCTTTCAGGAGAGGGAGAGGAGAAAACAAGGGGGAAGTAAACAGCCTGAAATGACTTCCTTTCATCAAGTACCAGAAGTCTTTTAATGAATCTTGGGGCCACTGGTGCCAAAGAGTTACAGGACATAAGAAGCCATATGCACACACATGCATGGACACACTGGGAAACCTACTCAGTGTCACTGCAAAACAAATACAAGAATTTTGAGTTACTTTTTTGAATTATTCAACACATTGCAAACAAAATTTAATATGAATTGTAGGATATGCTTTGCAGGATCTGCATCAATGCATTTGTGTTTTCAGAAAAATTGAAGCAGCTTGCATGCTGAGGCTTTGACAGCCTGAATGGAGTGGTAGAAGTGCAGTGGTAACTGTAGACTAAAATATCTGCTTCATGCACAAATGCATGTGCTTTTTGGATTCAAACGTAAGTCACTCAAACAATAGACATGCTATAGGCAGAGCTGCAGATTTCCTACCATGTATCATGGTTTTATGTGTACCTGGGGTTTGATTGGCTCTGGCTATCAAATATCCCTTTAGCAACATCTCTGTGCTATCCTGGCAGTTGGTTTGAACTCAGTCAAATTCAGGTCGATACAAAACAATTATTGAAACATTAAATTAAATCCTTCTGAGGGTATGCTATTATTTTCTTCTAGAAATTTGGGGAGTGTCGATTAGAATACACTTCACATTTACTTTTCTTTCCCATGTAAACTAATGCTTTTTAGTTGTGCAATGTGCTCCTTGCATGGCTACTTTTAAATTGATTCACCAGTGACAGGCCTTCAACCTTTGGTACTTTATCTGAAGGTTGCATATCTCAAAATGCATTCTCCATTTACAAATTTGAAAGGATAAAGTTGTAATGAGATTTTCACCAGACAGGTAAAAAAATACCATCTCCAATACTAAAATGCTTTTCAAAAATATGTCAGGATCACCTTTCCTTTCATTTTTTTCTGCTATTATTTCTCTTGGGAAGAAGAACTATAATTTATAGGACATCCTATCACTGCTTCAACAAATCTGCAAATTCCCTCACATCCAATTAATTACTTCTGAGGTGGTCATTGCTGATTAGGTAGAACAGTTCAGTGAGTGCTGATGGTATTGTGAGGCATGTTGGTAGGTTCCTGTCTAAAGCACCTTCTCAAATATCTACTTCAAATGGCATTGCCAGTGTGCCAGGTGGACACTGCCCAGCCATGTTCCCTGACCAACCGGGGGCTCTGAGCCCCCCTTTGTGGCCATCACGGCTGGTCTCTGCTCGTGAAGAGCAGTAGTGATTCTTGCCGGACTCGTGCCACTCCCGAGGGTCCTGAGAGCTGGAAGAATCCACCTTTCTAGGCGTGTTACGGTTTGTGACAGTAGAAAGTGACCAGGACGATGCAAACGGTTTGGCGCCAGGCATGAAACTGGTTTTTAGGCCTGCAATCTATTTTCTTGGATCGGCGTGATCTGCGCCAGGTGTGGTGAGGCTGGAAAATCACCCCCAGGGTCTTTCATTTTGTGAAAGTTGGTCTCGGGTCCTTGCCAATTCTCCGCTGGATCCTTGTATGTCTCTGCTGCTGAAACCGAGTCTTCAATCAGGGTGGTCCCCCAGTATTGTTTTTTATCACCCCCACCCCCTTTCACACCCTTCTGGAAGGTTCTGTGGCTTCCAGGCAAGGTCGCAGCACCCAATGTCCATACTCAGGTGCATGGGATAGCCCTTTTCCATGTAAGGTAATGGTGGGAATCTGATGTGCCAGAAAATCTGGCTGAAACTGGGGAATATACAGATACTGTCCTTATTTGGTCAGGGCTGAGCACTTCTGCTTCTAGCTTCCAGGGCAAGTCCACATTTGCCGTTTCTCACCTATGACATACGTGTGTGTATATGTGTACGCGTGTGCATGCATGTGTGTATTAAACTTGGCCTGTGCGAATTCTCATCAGGCTTGGCTGCCGTTTAATTTAGCTTGTCCAATTCTGTATCTGGCCTAGCTGTTCAGGCTGTGGGCCATTTGGCCACAATACCAACCTCTCTTGTCAGAGTCTAACATATGACTGACTAGTGTCAGTGGTACATCATCATCTATTTAATGTATCGACATATCCCATCTGTTAAACCTTTATATTACATCATCATCAAGGAGTCCGGCTCCAACTTGGCACAAAACTTCATGCAGAACTTGGAGTCTGTGAAAGTGATAGCACTTGTGGACCCAGCCATGGTGTGGTGTCTGATTGTTGGTGTCTCAGCTTCCACTGTAGCACAGGCAGAAGGCACAAAAGGTGTTAGTGGGAGCTCAGACAGAGATCACAAGATCCATGCTTGCTGCCATGCAAATTCAAGACTGCTGTTGCCATGGCTGCAGATCTCAGTGCTCAAATAGGCATGCAGGCTGTCAAAGCTTTCTAGTGATCTGTCCTTCCAGCAATTCAGTAGGATTGCTGGGGAACTGCTCCACGGGAGTGGCAGGTGCACAAACCTGCTGCTCTCTGTCAGGATGAGAACATTCATGCTCCCACTCTGCTGGGGCTTTTGCTGTTGTTTCTCAGCAGAGGACAACAGCTGTTGTCAGAATAGCAGGTAATCACCAAGGTGATGCTCTGTGCAAAATCACACATAAACTACTCATATGGGGAGTGGAATGCTTTGTGGTACCAGTATATCTCCCCACTGAGATGTGGTTCCAGTACCTCTCCCCACTGAGATGTGGTTCCAGTACCTCTCCCCACTGAGATGTGGTTCCAGTACCTCTCCCCACTGAGATGTGGTTCCAGTACCTCTCCCCACTTAGATATGGTTCCAGTATCTCTCCCCACTGAGATGTGGTTCCAGTACCTCTCCCCACTGAGATGTGGTTCCAGTACCTCTCCCCACTTAGATATGGTTCCAGTATCTCTCCCCACTGAGATGTGGTTCCAGTACCTCTCCCCATTGAGATGCGGTTCCAGTACCTCTCCCCATTGAGATGTGGTTCCAGTACCTCTCCCCATTGAGATGCGGTTCCAGTACCTCTCCCCATTTGAGATGTGGTTCCAGTACATCTCCCCACTTAGATATGGTTCCAGTATCTCTCCCCACTGAGATGTGGTTCCAGTACCTCTCCCCATTGAGATGCGGTTCCAGTACCTCTCCCCATTTGAGATATGGTTCCAGTACCTCTCCCCACTGAGATATGGTTCCAGTACCTCTCCCCACTGAGATATGGTTCCAGTATCTCTCCCCACTGAGATGTGGTTCCAGTACCTCTCCCCATTGAGATGCGGTTCCAGTACCTCTCCCCATTGAGATGTGGTTCCAGTACCTCTCCCCATTGAGATGCGGTTCCAGTACCTCTCCCCATTTGAGATGTGGTTCCAGTACCTCTCCCCATTGAGATGGGGTTCCAGTACATCTCCCCATTGAGATGCGGTTCCAGTACCTCTCCCCATTGAGATGGGGTTCCAGTACATCTCCCCATTGAGATGCGGTTCCAGTACCTCTCCCCATTGAGATACGGTTCCAGTACATCTCCCCATTGAGATATGGTTCCAGTACCTCTCCCCACTGAGATATGGTTCCAGTACCTCTCCCCATTGAGATGCGGTTCCAGGACCTCTCCCCACTGAGATGAGGCTCTGGTATATCTGCCCATTGAGATCATAGAAATCATAGAAACCCTACAGTACAGAAAGAGGCCATTCGGCCCATCGTGTCTGCACTGACCACAATCCCACCCAGGCCCTACCCCCATATCCCTACATATTTTACTCTCTAATCTACGCATCCCAGGACACTAAGGGGCAATTTTAGCATGGCCAATCAACCTAACCCGCACATCTTTGGACTGTGGGAGGAAACCGGAGCACCCGGAGGGAACCCACGCAGACACGAGGAGAATGTGCAAACTCCACACAGACAGCGACCCAAGCCGGGAATCGAACCCAGGTCCCTGGAGCTGTGAAGCAGCAGTGCTAACCACTGTGCTACCGTGCCACCTAGATGTGGCTCCGGTACATCTCCTCATTGAGATATGGTTCCAGTACCTCTCCCCATTGAGATGTGGCACCAGTATATCCGCCCATTGAGATGTGGTGCCCACAGAGGCACACGTGTGTACTCCCTGCACCATCTGGAACCCTGTTCCTCCAGCTTCACTCTGCATACACAGAAGACAGTGAGGCCCTCCCCAGCTATTCTTTTTCCAGGGAGTTGGTGACTTCTCTAATACAGTGATGCACAGTGAGCTGAGAATCTTGGTGATGTGACCAGCTCCTTGGGGAAGTGCAGCTAGCACAAACACCGCTCTTGGCTGAGGTGGAGAGCGGAGAAGGGGGCAACAATTTTGCCACCATGAGGTAAATCCAGATGTTGGGAACCAATGGAAATCCCAAGCCTGAGTGAGGGGTCAGCAGGACCACAATGGCAATCTTCTTTCCAATTAAAGAATGAGCAGATTTTCTGCTAGCCTTCAAACTCCATTGACTTCCACCAAACGCAGCAACCTGCAGACAAGTTTTATCTTCCTTTGTGCAGCCCATTCACTTCAGTGTGTGAACCCTTGAAATATTTTTGCATCAGTGCACACAGGCAATAACTTACAGTGGGCATCCTGTGTAGCTTAGAGGGAAGATTGTTTTGCAGCTGGAAAAGAAAGTCAGAATCATCTCACCTGTAAGTCCCACGTTGATGCCTTCAAATAGCGAGAATGGTGGGTCTCTCATGCAACTGAACAGGCAGTCAACTGCGTGTTTAACAGAGGCTGTTAACAGGCTCTGCAAGGTCTGGCGCTATATCAGAGTGAGACACTGACTGATGTCCCAATCTGCCCTGTATGCGTATGGCACATGCACAGGAAGTCTGCACTATTGCACTTCCAAAGATGCCAGACGGTGTGGGCTGCATTGAAAGTGACTGGAAGCCTACCCATTGCCATTTTTAGTCCATCAAGCCTCCTGTAGTGCTAAAATCAGTGGTGCTAAAATCCAAATTCCTAGTATGAATGCCTCCCATCTTTATTAAGTCAAAGCTTGCAGAAGAAAAATCAACTTTCTATTAAACACGTCCCCTCTACTCATCACATATGCAAACTTCATTTGCCAAGGCACTTCTGCAGTCACCATTTGCATGGGGCCACACTTTTACAATGGGAAACAGGGTCCACATCTTCCTTACCTGTAGATGGCTGATGCTGGATAGGTACCTGTGTCATAGCTGACACGTACACGTCCACGATAAAGCTCCACAGCAATGTGATCACTGTCCCCTTTGTACAGCAAAATCCCATTGTCTTCATCAGTAGCAACCTGAGGAATATCAAACGTAAAAGTCAGCTAATCAGATCTTGTGGAGATGTTAGGCATTTATCTCAGGCAGTGGCACAAAATGGACGACATCAGATCAGCCACCCGTTATACGCAATGTTTGGCATTCCGTTTGACTGCGGGCATTATTTGTGAACAAAAGTCGAAGAAATCAAGATCTCTACATCTGAACAAAGCTCGACTGGGTTATTATTGACAATTACAGGAAATGACTTAGTAAATCTCTCAATGGTGATTCCCAAATGTCCAAGGCATCGTTTCTATTGAAGCAAGGGAGCCGTTATGGTCCATGAGAATGACAAATATCCCTGATTATCATTTCGTGGTTGAGAGGAGTTGTGCTCATTTTAAATCTGAAATGACACCGTGTTTTATCAGGATGAAAAATGATTAGAGGCCTGAAAATGTATTTTGACTGGACTTCTCAAAGAACAGTGACTTTTTGGTGATTGAATTGACATAAGAATCTTTGATAAAGGTAGAATGCTAAAATTAACTATTGCTAATTGGAACATTTTCCTTACCTGGAGAGAGATGTTGGGCTGAAGTTGTATGTTTGGTGAGGGAATTTGTAGGTAGGAGTCTCTGTTCACGAAGTTCACGCTAACCAATTTTTCGCACTTGTCACCCTCGTAACCAGCCAGACACTGGCAAACAGGCTCATTTCCAATCTCTATACACTGGGCTCCATTCTGACATTCAAAATGATCACAGGGACTGGTACGAGGTAAAACCATTGGTGGAGTCAGCTCACAAAACAGACCACTGAAAAAGATAGTTAGTAAGACAATTTATTTTAGTGCTTTTGGAAAATGACATGTAATAAAGCCTGCACAAATACACTGCCTATTAAACAGTCTCCGATTATACTTTCACCAATGAAGGAATCCTCGCATTTAGAAAATAGGGAAAACTAGAGGCCTTTGCAATGGGCAAAATGCCCAAGAACTGAAAAGTATGTATTAGACTGGGACTACATTAGCAAGTATGATCTAATGTACAGAAAACATAGATGAGAGAAATTTAATCAGTTAATATAGATTGGAGAAAACTGTACACACTTTAAATGGCAGCTGTGGACAAAGAATGCTCATGTTAATAAATGATATGGTAGAGCAGTGGTTAAAATACTTGATCAGAAAGCCAGGATTTGTGTGCAGTACACCAGAAACTACTGAAAAAATCCATGGTATGTCCCTGAACTTGTAGGTTTCATGATGGGAATGAGACCTTTGCCTGTCTCAAACATGGCCATGAGCAAAGGTGGGGGGACAGGGATGTTCTGAGTTCTTGGACCCAGGTTCGCAGCAGGACTTGGTGAAGGATGGCAGAAGAACATTTGGATTTGCAGGATGCACCAGTTCAGTCAGCTGATGGGATAATCTTCTTAAGGTTCAAGCACTTTTATACTGTTGTGAAGTTGTGCTTAAATGAAAAGTGACATTATTTACTCACAGGCTGAAAACCACTGAGTTTCAAAAGACTAAAGCAGCAGCTGCTAAGACAGCTGCAGAGAGTCAGGTGACTTTTGTCATTTCTGCACAGACTCAGAATTACCTCGTCTCCAGAAAACTCGAAATGAAAAGAGCATGGGTGGGGTTCCTTCCCTTGACTGGCATGCTGGAGACAAAACCGTCTGTGAACTTTACACCTCCTGCTGGCTGTGTATTTACCAAAACTCAACATCCATGGATTCCCAGACTTACTGTCTCCAAACTTGATACGTAACAAATAGAGTACAGAGAAACCAGTTTGTCATAAGTGGGTGTGAATAGCCACCATGCATTTTCCACTGTGTAACAATGCCTTTTAAATTCGAATCAGTTTGTGGACAATAGAGGTATCATTCATGTGGTCACATGATCAAAACAGAATTCAGATAACAACTTCTCAAGCCTGGAAGCCAAAACTCAGGGCGAGGGGATGTTGGCATAGTGGTAATGTCACCGCACTAGTAATGCAGAGGCCCAGGTGAATTCTCTAGAGCTTTAGGTCCAAATGCCGTCATGGCTGACGTAATTTGAATTCAATATATAAATCCGGAATTGAAAAACTGGTCACAGTAATGGCACCTGTGAAACCATTGTTGATTGTTGCAAAAACCTATCTGTTTTAGACAGGAAGTCTGCCATCCCTACCTGGTCCGGCCTACATGTGACTCCAGACCCATAGCAATGTGACTGTCCACTGAAATGGCCAAGCAAGCCACTCAGTTCATAGGCAATCAGAGATGGGCAACAAATGCTGATCTTGCTAGTGATGCCTGCATACCATGAAGGAATAAAGAAAAAGCACAGAGGAGTCAGAGAACAGAAGGTCCCAAACGGACACCCTCTCTCTCCACCCATCTTGTAAGCTCTGCAGTTTGATTATCCGTGTGCCACAGGTAGAGATTTTTAAAGCATCAACCCAGCAGCTGCCGTTTCTGGAACATCTTTAAACTGCCTAGATGCCGAATCCTAAGAGATTATCGATCCAAGTCATTGATCTACAAGGCCTGTCTAACTCTAACGTTTATCAGACTCAAAAAGCCTTTTTAATCCATCCTTACTTGAGAACATATTGGTGTGTGAACTTTGAGGGAGTGTGTGCATGAAAGTTGGAAGCATTTGTAAATTTTACTGAGAATGTTTAAGTACAATTAATACTGTCCTCGCTCCTTTTTAAAAACCTCAAAGAAACCTATCATTGTGTTGTTTACAGTGTTAGAGGTGTCAAATATTAAATTTCAATTCCACCTGCTGGACTGACAGATGGAACTTTTTAAAAAAGTAGTTTCAACTGTTAAAACAAAGACACTAAAGTAAGATGGCTGCCACAGGTCACCTGACATGTCTACAGGTACAAATTTATCAAGCTTCTGGAAGTTTTCAATGTGGATTACAATTAGGACATGCCCAGGCAAACTTCCTGTGGAATTGCACAAAAGCTGTTGTTAAGGATAACATCAAAGATGGACTGAAAATGAAAATGTATATCATTTACATTACTATAAAAGACAAATTTCACTCCCTGAGGCAGAGACAGAGGGGGGAGTTCTCCCATTTTGAGACTACGTGCAGTGACAGGCAACTCTGGTGATGTCTTTCCCATGGATCAGAATCCTACACCAGATTCTGTGCATAATTAATTAATGAATTAATTATGCACAGGCAAGATCACTTCTGACATGTCAGTAGTTGATTTGTCCACCTGCTGTCAGCTGGTGGGTTTGAATGTGATCAGAGCAAAGGAATGGGGAAACTATAAATGTTTGGGGAATGGAATGGAGAAGGAAGCTTAGAGGATCACAGTTAGTGGGGGAGGCCAGAAAATAAACAAAGTTTGATCTTGGATAGGAAGTGACTGGGAGATGGAGTGCTCCATCAGAAGGCCCTTTCTGACTGGGGATGCCCTCCCCTTAAGGCCCAGTGACCTCCAGACATCCTGCCCCCACCCCGCCCTTGATCTATCCCCCGAAACCCCAGTCACCCCCTCACCACCTCCCAGGCATTCCCTACCTTCCCTGCCCTGGGACCACTGTCACTTACCAGTCCTCCGGGTCCTGGGACTTTGTACCAGGCAGCTCCCTTCAGTGCCTCTTCCAGCCACTGCAATGCTGTGCCTGGAAGAAGTGGAAAGCTGCTAATCAATCTAATTAGCTGGCAGCTCTCCAAGGTGGGATTTCCTTCCAAGTGAGGGGTGGAGGTCCCGCCTTGTGCCAACCAATGCTCGTTAGAGTATCAGATGGTATCAGGGCTGCTGGAGTTGGCGGAGATATGCTCCCTGCCAACTCTTCAAATGGCGGGGGGCTAAGATCCTACCATCCTAAACTCTAGGGGCTGCAACATCAGTGTAAGATCAGCAGAAACTAAGCTTATTGGTCTGCCTTGGGTTCACATCAGTCGACCTCTGACGTTACAATGACCAAGTGAAAGAACAGGCAAGGAATTGCCTGGAGAGGAGGAACAATGCCAAGATGACAAGGACAAGTTAAGAGAGTGACCATATTCTCCCATTTACCATGTACAAAGCACAGGGATTCAACTGGTAATATTATAGTTCTGCTGAACATTCTGGCATAACATCTGGCAAGTCTTGTGACTTGCACTCAGATGTACACTATCTCCTGTGGAGGATGGTTAAATACCAACCAATAATAACCATTTGCAGGTGGTGGCCATTCAGTTTTAACAGATAACAGTCTTGTTTCCTCTACCGTCACACAGTCCTTTGCGCACTTTTACAGCTGATACAAGCAAGTCAGCCACTGACTTTACCTCCATTCTGCAAGTACATGGAAAGGCTGAGATTGTTTGTTGTCACAAGTGGAACCAGTTTATGAGAAACTACATTGACAGAAAGTCACAGATTAGTGTGTTCCCTCGAGTGTTGTACTTTGCCAAAATCCCTTATATTCCCAGTGTCTCCTTCATTCAGACCTACCTGTATCCTTCTGGGCAGATGCATGTATACCCATTCACTGCGTCAATACACTGTGCACTGTTTTTACACTTATTCTCCTGGCAGTCATCATAGTCAATGTCACAGTGTTCACCAACATATCCAGGTGTGCACTCACATCTGTAAAACAGAGAGTAATCTCCAAGAGTCAGGTAAAATACTCATCGGTGAAGTACTTCAAAAATTTGCAAAAGATATGTCCCTGAATTGATTCTTCTTGCATGGTGTCAGATAGATTTTGGTTGCTTTCCACGTGTCGGTAGGTTATATGAAATGTGACTCACAGCACTTGATGCTGTCAATGCCATTTGTTAATACTTAGGGCCTGATTTTACCAAACCTTCGTGCCCGTTAAATCGCGGTAAAGTTGGGCGTCGGGCCTTTAACACGATCTGCACCCGAATCCGAGCAGATCGCGCCTTTAACGACACCCAATTCGGGCGCGGGTCCGGCCTGCGCCCGAATCTGGTGGCGCGACGAGTTAAATGCATTTGCATGCATTTAAATTGACTTAATGAACCACGCGCCCAACTCTACCGCCAAATCCCACTTTACCGTCTTCTGGCCCGACCCGCGTCCGCGCTGTTACCGACCTGCAAAATAAAAGTCTGAAGTCGCCGCTGCAGCCTCCAAAGAGCGAGGTCAGAGACTGCAACGGCTCTCTGACCCAGGTCATCCTCTGGTCGGGGCGGGAGGGGGGTGGGAGGAGGAGAGGGGGTGTGATGTCTCATCCCCTGGGGGCGGGGGGGGAGGGGGCGTGACGTCTCATCCTCTGGCCGGGGGGACGTTGGCTGCCATGCTGCCGCCGATGCCTCCTGACACCATCACTGGTACACTACCAGCCACATATTACTCTTCCCTGCAGGGGCAAGAGAGCGGGAGGGATGGCTGTGGCTGGTAGTGTACCAGTGATGGTGTCTCTCTTTACACTGTGGAATCGGCCACTGTGGAATCGGCTGGTTCTGCTTCATCTTCTTAGCGAGGAATCGCTTCATCCTGAAGGTTTCGAGGGATGGCATGGCCGCACGTCCACTCCGGCAGGAGGGATTGGCTGCAGACTGCTGGCCGTGTTCACCCCAGTCCAACGCCGGCATCTCCACATCATCGATACCCCCCCAACCAGAGGATGAGATGTCACACCCCCTCTTCCCCCCCCCCCCTCCCAGAGGATGATACGTCACACCCCCTCTCTCTTCGCCCCCCCCGCCCCCCCCCACAGGGGATGATACGTCACACCCCTTCTCTCTTCCCCCCCCCCCCCTCCCAGGGGATGATGCGTCACACCCCCTCTCTCTTCCGCCCCCCCACCCCCCCACAGGGGATGATACGTCACACCCCCTCTCTCTCCTCCCCCCCCACAGGGGATGAGACGTCACACCCCCTCTCCCCGCCCCCCCCGCCCCAAGGGATGATCGGTCACCACCCCCCCCCCACCCCGACCACAGGATGAAGGTCAGAAAGCCGCTCTCTCCGCTTTCTGCTTTTTTTTCGCGCCCGGGCGCGCTCTGTCAGATTTTTTTTGAACTGTGCATGCGCAGTTCAGAGCTCCGATCGATCCGCCAGCACCAAGCCCCGCCCACAGCGCGAATCAGACCAGAGCCGGCAAAACGCGTATGGGCGCGCTGCAAAGGGATTCCAGGCGCGGGTCTATTTGACGCCCAGATTCGGCACTTTGGCACAAAATGGTAAAATTCCCCCCTTATACTTGAGCGCCAGTGAGTAAAAGGAGTCTCTCCTCAAGCTATCGGCTTGAGGGAAAATATTACTGGCATTTAAATTTTTAAAAGGATTCAGGTTCTGTTGAGATCTTGTGTTTTAGGTGCTAGGATCTCATTAACATGTGTTATATACTCTGTGAATTCAATATCATCATAAATTCGGTAGGTGCTTGCTGAAATGTAAGTTTCCTTCATTGGAAGGCTAACAGTGTCTGCTCAGTATTCAGACCGGCCCAGACAGCTTTAGGAGCACACGTAATGCTGCTGGCAGAGTGCACAGTATGTACATTGGCACAAAAGGACTTCATGCGTAGGCGTGCAAGAAATATTATGTACCTGTAGGCAGAAAGGAAGTGCTATAGCTGCACCTGCTTAGAGCTGGATAATGTCCAAATTACAACGGTTGTTTTCTATAATTATGAGCATAGTGGAGAAGATATGCAACCTATTTAATCACAGCACATTTTATAAGCGTAGCAAAAGTAGCACTGGGGTTTTCTGGAGAGACACCCACCCTGATCAAAAGTTCAAGTAAAACTTCAGCAAACTCTTACTTTTCACACAGGCTTCCATTTTGAAACACATTGATAAAAGTATAATTTTTAGTCCAATAGTCTTCCCATCTCTCTTGAATACACTGAATATTATATTGCACAGCTCGCAGCTGCCCACATGTCTAAACCTATTCAGTGACAACAGACTAATTCACTTACAGAGGGCATCACAGCCGAACCCAAGTCTGTCTTTACCAACATTCATGGGTGTGTACTTTCCTGTAGCGGTCAGCACACAGCAGTCAGTCTTGGATTATTTTACTCTTATATCCCCAGGGATGATAACTCATGATTGCTGCTTCTGGATAGGTCAGACAATTCTGTACAGCTTGGGGATTGAAATGTGAGACCTCCATGTTTGTTAAGGTACAGTTGCCAACTACCCACGAAGATTCCTTCTTGCTATTATTTTTATAATGAGCCCTCTCACAAGTAAAGATGCCCTCAGGAGAGAATTGTTTGGGTAGCCTTGTTTCAAGGGAAACTATGTAGACTTATATCACCTCCCTGGTACAGACAGCACTGTGGGCCACTAACTCCTCGGCCTTCGTGGATTTTCTCATTGAGATAATTGAAGAAAACCATGAGGGCTGCCCAGGTAGTGATCAATGGTCATTCTGCCCTCCTGGGGAATCAATGTAGTCTGTGTAATGCTATTTAGAGTGAGGCTACATGAGCAAATTCCAAACCTTCCCCCCAACTATTTTTCTTTCGAGCCATAGTGAATGTATAATATGCGTGGACAGACATTTCCTGAGCATATAACTATAACTTATAATAGTGGACAAAATTGACCCTTCTGCCAGTGATGGGAACTTGTTGTCCCAACCATCATGCAGGTTGCTTGAAGGGGGTGGGCAAAGGGTAGATTTGACCAGAGAGAGGGTTCAGTGCCGTCAATGCTGATTTAATTTATTGTCACATATATTGGCATAATGTGAACAATGCTGTTTCTTGCGCGCTATACAGACAAAATGTACCGCTCATAGAGTACATAAGGTAGAAGGAAAAGAGACGGTGTAGTATCTCATGTTGCAGTTACAGTTAGGGTGGGCATGGGCAGTCATTGGGGAGGGAAGGCATTTGGAAGGTGACAGAGATAGGTTCTTGGGTGTTAGGGGAGGTTTAAGGATGAAGGGTGAAGACAGGATGTGGTGGATGGTGACGTGGGGTAGGGTGGGTTACAGGAGAAGGGTAGCAGAAGTTGGACACTATTTGGAAGGTAGCACGCACCATCCTAAGCCACAGGCAGTTCCAAACTTTGATGTCCAACAGAAAAACTTCCAGCTGGGAGGAGGGTGATTGGGTGGTGGGGCTGAAGGTCAGCTCAACTGGACAACTGAAAGAAAACCCTGATAATCTTCCCTGACAAGGCAGAAGTCTCTCTCTAGGATTTAAAGGGCAGTGGAGGAAGGGAAATGATGTGAACAGGAGGCTTTGTGCACATGGCACGCATGAGCCTTGGCAAAGAGCAATGCCTTCCTGTGCAGGCATGATTCATGGGAACACAGACTTGGTTGCCCCTGTAAGGTGGGGATTGGGGGAAATGGGAGGGGGGAGGGGGGGCAGGTGGAGGGAGCGGCAGAAGAGAGTGGGCGAGTGCACACAGCCAATAGCTAAAGGCGCAGCAAGAAAATCCCAGGAGACTTCCATGAAGTTAAATGATTCACTCCGAGAACCACTGCTAAATTCATCAGGGTGATTATTTTAGGAATGCCCAAAAGCCTTTTATATGTGTGTAAAAAAAAAAGCACCTGATGCCTGCCTTAGATTCCCTTCCCAAAACCATTTTGGAATGAGCTGAACTGGAGCAACTGATCAACTCCACTCAGGATTATATAGCGACCCTCACAGTTGTTAATGAAAACAGGTCTGGCCAATTTCCACCCCAAGGTATCTCTCTCTCTCAGAATCAGGTATGCAACTGTACAATTGCTAGATTCTTCACTTATGCTTGAGTTTACAGAAGAATTACATGGTGACCAAAAAATGACAGATTAATCTTCCAGCAAATGATCATTCCACATACTTGAATCCCTTGACAGTCATGATACATTTGGAGTCGTGTTGACAGGCATTCAGCTCCGGGGCACAGAAGTCCAGTTTCTCTTCACATAGCTCACCTATGACAGAATAAGAAAAGGCTACAGGTTTATCCCCAGTTGCAGCAATGAGACGTGAACTAAACGATGAAATAATGGAAGAGGGATCTGAATTATTGCTTGGAAACTATGAGTTCTAAATCTTAAGAGAAAATAATGCTGAGACATTCTCCATCATTCTTAAAAGCTGCTGATGGAGCTAACATGATGAATGGTTTCATTACACAGAGCTAAATAGTGAATGTTTTTCTTTGTTGATCTTCCCTAGGTGTTTCCTGAAAGCACTGTATTATTCAACTGTGAAAAAGATAGATTGCACCAAAACCAGAAAATGCCTGTACTCCTGAATGATGGGACTGTGGCAAAAAACACATTTCAGCTGTTAAGTATGTATACTAACTACTGCAGACCAATTTCTTTGCACCTTTAAATCTGAATAGTTGATAAACGCAATATTTCACAATACAAGTTTCTGGGTTTTTTTTAAGTGTTAATATCTTGCTGATTTTCATTGCAAATAGATAAATTTCTGAAGCTACTGTTGGGTTTTTATGATATGGAAAGAAACCCACCACTATATATTTAAAAACGTTATCCTCATTGCTATTTCCTTTTAAAACTGGTCTTTTTCTGCTGAATAAAGAAAATTAAGATGGCTGTTGCAAGTCACCTGATCACAGGGTTGACCTTTTGCCTGGGAGCTGTCCTCAGAAGTTTAAAGGACAAAAATAATTATTTTCTCAGTTTCTGGAACGTCACACATTGTTACACTAAAAGACTCACATCACCCCTGGGACTATTCAGACCAATTTCAAAGGGAGCCGCGGCAGTGTCATTTGCATTTGATAAGCCAACTTTGTTAGTGGAGTCAGTGAGTCTGCTGAGACAATGGCTCCCCAAGTGCCAGACCCTCAACGCAGATAGCACCCCTTTCAACAACTAATGACTGAGACATTATCAGTCCTGAAAACAAAGCCAATTCCAGATGCTGGATAACCATCACTTTTGAAGACATTGTGGGGAAAAAAGTCACATGACCCGTGCCTTTAGACAGTTTAATATTACATCTTTGGCCTTCAAAGTGAGGCTGTTGTTTTAACATCAACTGGACAGAACTCCAGCAGCTAGACTGGATAAACAGTCTCAACTTCCCACAGCCTGCTTGATTTTTAAAAGGCTCCGATCAATGTTTGGCAAGTTGTTGAAACATAGAAAAGCCCATTGGGAAGGAGCATCATTTATTTCAAGGGTTTTCATGCTGTTTAACCAACCAGAAACTCATTGGAATGGAACCCCCCCCACAAAGAAACACTCTGGACTCTTACCTTCAGACTCTGGAACTCACGTGAACTAATATTCATTTTTCTGCGGTCTTTATACTGAAAAATTATTTTCTCTACCCCATTTTACTATGTGAATGTGCAGATTGGGAAGAGACAGACACTCCTTTTACCTGAATGTGTAAAACAAACTAACCTTCGGAGTTAATCCTAACTCAAGTTTGCTGTGGATTGTTAATACAATTGGATCCCAAAAAAACAAGGAATTGTGAACACATGCCACCGCTTATTCTTTTAAAAATATTGATTCAAAACACTTTCTGCTTACGGACAGGTGGTAAGAGGAAATCAGTGCAGTTTGAACAATTACTCTCCTGTCCGTCACACTACAGATTCAATTTACTCAACACACACACACAGGCATTTAGCTCTCCTCATGCTCTTTGCTATTCTCTTGACACCAGCTATGTGCTTACGCTACTGAACTGTCTTTCTAAATGCTTCTAACTTTATCTAACAATACTTTATTCAATGTTGCATGTTAAATCCATATTCTGTTCACTCAAGTCATGTTGAGATGCTCCATGAAGGTCACAGTTAAAGCAATGTTAAGAGCGATTGTTCCATTTGTGCCATTATTAAGCACTTCTCTTCTCTAGTAACTTTTATGAACTAAAAACTTACTGATACCAAATAACAGACTGAGAAGTCCCCTGCCAGCCCCTCACATGTGCAAAGTCTGATATTTAGAGATAAAATTCAAGCACATATTATGGACAGAGTTCTCAATTTTTGAGACTAGGGGCCCGATTTTACCATTGCGTCACGCCCGTTTTTAGGCACGAAAACGTGGTAAAGTCGGGCGTGAGGCTATTAACACGATCCGCACCCGTGCAGGTGGCCACTTTACTGAAGCCCAGGAATGGCCGCGATCCGATTCTTGCCCAAAACGGGCGCAACGGCGATTTAAATGTATTTACATGAATTAATGAACTGCCTGCCCAACTTTATCAGCATTTCCCACTCTACCATCGCATTCGTGCGTCCAGATTCGGTGCAAAACAGACATCTCAGCAAAGGTCTGTTCCGGGCACTCCAGCTCCTGAAGAGGTAAATTCAGCGCTTCCAACGGCTCTCTGACTCAGATCGGTAGGGGTGGGGGGGGGGGGGGGGGGGGGGGGGGGGGGGGGGGTGGGGGGGGGGGCGGAAGGGGGAGGCCAGATTGTCATCTGGTGGGGGGGGAGGGAGGAGGAGGCGGGTCAGATTGTTGTCTAGTTGGGAGCGGGGGGGGGGGGAGGGAGGTGGGTCAGATCACTCTCTGGTGGATGGGGGTGAGGGAGGCCAAATCGTTGTCTGGTGGCGGGGGGGAGGAGGCCCGATCATTCTCTGGGGGGAGGCTCGACCATTCTCTTGGGGGGTTGTATGGGGGAGGCCCGATCATTCTGTGGTTGGGGGCGGGGGGGGGGGCGGGGGGAGTTAATTCTATCCCATCACATTTCTAATTCTGATCATTCCTGTTATAAATGCTGCTTAGATTATATTTCACTTGCTATGAATGTTGTTTTATTTCCCCTACACCAGCAAGTTCAGAAGAAGTAGAAATTATCTTATTACCATTTCTCAAATTATCTTCTAAACTTGGAAATGCAGCTCTTAGAATTTACTGCAAGTTGGCTGTTGCTAAACACAATTCCAAAGGTTGTTGAATCAAGCAACGGTTATTTGTACACGAACCTATATGTTTCATTACACAACTTCAATAAAGGCCTGGATATGTACTGGGTGGATTTTGCAAGTACAGGCAGCAGAGAGAAGGGATTCCACAGCTATAATAGTGCACATGCACTTAATCAGTGAAACTGTCAAAGTACTCGGCTGTGAGTATGTGAAATATACTGGGAGGGAGGCCAGATGGACTCTGGTGGGGAGGGGGGGAAGGGAGGCCAGATGGATCTCTGGTGGGTGGGAGGAAGGCCAGGTGGATCTTGGGGGCGGGGGAGGGTCTGGTGTCACTCTGCGGGTGATCGGTGGGGGGCGGGGGGGGAAGGGGGCAGAGGGTCGCGATCGGTCTGGGTAGCTGGGGGGGGGGGTGGGTGGATAAGTGGGAAGGTTATGTTGTAGGGGTGGGGGCGATGTCTGTGGGGATCGCTTTTTGTGGCCCGGGAGCGATGTAACAGTGGTGCAATTTTCATTTTTTTTTCTAACTGCGCATGCGCAGCTCAGAGCTCCGATCGTTTCGGGCACGCTAAGCCCCGCCCACAGCGCAATTCAGACCCGTGATTTTTTTTTCAGGCTGAGAGCGTATGCGGGCGCCTGGGAACAGATTTCCAAGTCGGATCTGAATTGCGCCCAGATTCAGCACTTAAAATGAAAATGGTAAAATCAGGCCCTGGGTGCGAGATAGGACAGCTCTGATGGTCCCTTTCCCACGAGCCAGAATGGCTGGATTCTGTGCAAGATACTGTACTTGAAATCTCCTTAATTATTCACTGGTGGCTTCCTCTCCAAAGCTCCAAATAGACTGGCAGTTGATTTGTCCGACCAGCGTCAGCTGCCATATATAAATGCCAGTCGAGCACAATCTTATCGCTCTCTCCAGCCCATCTGTTTTCACCAGAATGTGCAGGATGTCAGCGACCCAGAGGGAAAAGGCTAGCAGCCTCAAGAAGAAGTCTGTTCCTTGATTCAACCACTCTCCTCCTGAGCCCATCATCTCTGAGAAGCCCATTGCCCACTTGGACCTCTACCCACTGCATCTGGAGTCTTTGTGTATCCCCTTCCAGTAAATGATGTGGTGTCCTTTTAACTCCCTTGTTTGAGAGTTTTTCATGCAGCCTCGTTGAGGTCCAGTTTCCTTTCCCTCGGTCTTTCCTTTGTCTTCCATTGTTTGCATTCCTCATCCACCTCCTTCCACTTTGTGTGCCATTGTGCCCCCCCCACCTCCCCAACCTTTGCACAGTGCTTCCTCCACATTGCCCCCATGTCTTTGTCAGCAACCCCCACCCTCATCTCACACTCTATCGCTGGTCGGACTTCAGACTGTTGGTGTGAAGGGTCCATGAATCCTACAGGAGAGTGCTGTCCAGAAAGACCAGCTAGGCATGGAGCTGGAAGGCACAAAGTGGCCTGCCCCAGAAGAATGGCATTCAGTGTAACTGGAATGGTGCAGCGCTATGACAGATAAACCATGCTGCACTCACTTTGAAGTCTCAAGTGAACTGAGATCTGCCTTGTGCACATCACTCTTTTTTCAAATGGGTTTGATGCTGACATGATTTCCCGCTGGTATGTCATTAGATTGGAAGTCCTGGTGAGATTTTGCCTATCAGCCATTTTAATAAGCATTCATGAGATGCAAATTAATGCACATGGTAATCATGCCACCAGGCCACAACTGAACCAATCCGCCACTGGGGGAATTACAAACTGTTTTTACACTGATGGTTTCTGACTTTTTGGCTCCCACTGGATTCGCCACTCTCGCCTGCCACCAAATCCAGTGCGAGCGAGAGTGGGAGAATTCTGCTCTACAGCTAGAGCATAGTATTAAAAAAGATACTCAATTTTGCTAGCTGGGCAACGCAGTGAGTGAGAACATTACCAATCACCTTTGGGAATAGTTACCCTGCCCAAGCCAGACTGATAGAATGAGTCACTTTGCAACTATTCTAAGATTCCAAAGCTAGATGTATTTGTGAATATAACCTTTACTTGGTAACAGTTTACACAACAAAACTTGTCATAATTTAGCACTCATTGCATGACATGTCAGTCTCACTTGGTAAGAAGTCTCACCACAACAGGTTAAAGTCCAACAGGTTTATTTGGTATCACAAGCTTTCGGAGCGCTGCTCCTACATCAGGTGAGTCTCACTTAGAGAAGACATAGGTATGCTTCTGTGGGATTGGAAGTTGCGTATTAGTGTGGTATGAGCTGAATTTCTGATGTGCGTATTAACGTATTTTTAGCTAAATTAGAAGGACCTTCACTCTGCATCCAGTGAATCTAACTGGGGTGGATTTGAAACAGATACTGTATTTAGATAGTGGAGAAAAATTAGTATTCATCAGGACTGATCACCTTCATCTTTATGAGCACAGGAAAGAGCTAGAGACCAAATATCAATTGTCATTCCTATGCACTCTTACTATAATGTGTCAGAAGACAGGAAAACACCAGGTCCTGGCATAAACTGGAGTAAGAAGTCTAACAACACCAGGTTAAAGTCCAACAGGTTTAAACTGGAGTTACAATGAGCCTTTTAAGGTGAATCCAAAACCTGTCCCTTACAAGGTCAGTGGTATAAAGTTACAAAAGCAAGAGATTATCTGTATCAGATATTCCTCTGACCTCAGCCCTCAAATGGGGTCCAGTAAAGAGCAAGGATACCCATTGGACACCAGCCATCTCTATGGTGAAAGTGGGCTCATCTGGGGTGTGCAGGCCAGCATCAAATTGATGCATTCAATAATTGTTTTCGGAGCAACTGTCTTCCTCAGGGGGCACTGCAGCAAAATCAGGAAATATTGAAGAGGAAGAAGACACCTCCATCCCTCCTAGCCAGAACCTAGATTCCAACATCACAATCTGCAGTCCTTTGAACAAGGCAGGAGCTTTAGACATGCTTCCAGCGATGAAAGCAACTGCCTGGATATTCAAAGTAGGTGACCTCCCCCAACCTCGCATAATCCAATGGGGCATGCTCCTGGTGTACTTTCTGAGATCACTGGACTGCAGATTGTTTGGGTCCTGATCTTTCTTCCAGATTTCAAAGGGATCTTATTCCTGCAAGAGGCACTACCAGGCTCCTGGAGTGCATATTTCTTCCATCACGCAAGTCACATTGTCCCAACATCTGTTACACTCTTAATCTTACCAGTGAGGTGTGGGAAATAACTCACAGATGAAACACTGGCATTTGAAGAATTTCAAAACTATACCTACCCATGCTGATGGTTCATGAATGACACAAAGTGATGTATTTTTCATGTAACCAGTAAGATACATCTAATATGCTGCTTACACATAATTTAAAGTTGTCTTTTTTCTATGATTAAATATAAAGAGAAAATGACCTAAAGTTAAAAACGTGCTTCACTTGTATTCTGCACCACCAATGCAACATTATTAAGCTCTGTCGTGCAGATATGCTGTAAAGGTGGAGAGTAAAAGAGTGGAATTTCTCTTGGTGAGAATTTGAGGAAGAAAGTCAGCACATGCATAAACGGGAAATCCATTTTGTACACCATCTGAAGTAAAATCACCTCGAAACATTTCCCTTGTAGGCGCTAGTCACTGTCTAATTACACCAATTTTAACCCAAATCCACTGTGATCATTTCACTTGCTGCTACCAATACAGAAGGTTTTATGCAGGTACTGACATTACAAACAAATTCTCTATTCCACAATCAATGATGATGTCCTTTCGTTCCAAACAATAGTTTCTGCAGCCGACTATTCTACACGCAGTTTTTATTCGCTGTTAAGTTGATGAAACCAGACCACCCACATCACGCAAATAATTAAGTTTCGAATTCCTCCACCTCTCTCTCTGTCTGATGACCAGAAGGATCCCAAGTGGAATGAGTTGGAGCATTCTCACCCATCTCCTAAACTGCCCACAATCCAGCAGTCTCACTCAATAGATGATCCAGGTGCATCAGATTCACTCGGATGCAGCAGAGGATCTTCTTCTGAGATTGGGGTTAAGGCAGCTTTTGCAAAAGCTCTGATGCTGACTCTGGGTTCCATTTCCAAGCACTGATAACCCTCATACTCTTGATCGGCAGAAAAACATTACTCAAAAAATTATGAATTGATCAGTCAAAAGGAGTTGGAGAAGATAGTGCAGTCAGAAGAAATGATGCCGAATGTTTATCTCCGGCTCAAATTTTCTGCATGTGGGGAAACATTGTTGCATGCAGCTAAGGAAAATAACAGTAAGAGTCATGCAGGTGACAACAATCCATCAGGTGCAGATTATTGTAGTGTTCAAACAGCATCATGCAATGTAAAATTACAGTTCATTAAATATTCAATATAATTGGAACCATATACTGAAAAAAAAACAATTTATTTAAATACTTCCTAGTCTTGGCATTTAGGGTACATCATACTTTAAAATTAATCTGTGTGCAGTTAGTGCAAACTGCCTTTGAAACAGAATCTGACCTCTGTGCATCCCTATTTAGTGCATCATATGGAAGACAGGCCATGTGCTGAACATAAGGAGCACTGCTCTGACCAGATGCATTAAGGTTTAACCTGCAAATGGAACAACTGAGTAATTTGAGGGTAGGGTCAGCATGTTTTCAGCACATGTGGGCATAGATAGAAGCCCATGATCCCATTCTACCTGCATGAGAGGACAGATTGTTCTTTCAGCTACTTGCTCTGTCTATTTTTAGGTTAAATGCAAAGGATTAAACCCAATTCTGCTCTCGACTAGATTAATGCACAGATTATGAGCTCTACAATAACATGGTGTCACATAAACTGCAAAGATGTTTATTGATGGATTAGGATTCAGCTCACTAATAATGAACATTAGGGATATCATGTATATTTTAGCTGCTTACCCTCGAGACACATTGTGTGCTGTTTATTGCCATTTTACATCATTTCTGCTGCTGATTCTGTAATTATGTCATACATCTTGTTTGTTCTTTTATTTTAGTTCGGACGGCTAATGTGTTATACATTCTACTCCTGTCTAGTTCCTGGTGAACATCCCATAATTGCATTATTTATCACACTTGGTTACAGTTTGTTTTGCCAGAGGTGAGGTGTGATAATCTACATCAAACGATCAGTAAGCGACACAGGATCGGGCACAAACAGGCTCCATTAAGCAGCAGCACTCCCAGTGAGTATGGCAAATGGAACAAAACTGGCTAATACCACATGTCAATGCAGCAGATAGATCATAATTGAACCATATGGACAGCATATAGGAAAGAGCTAGTTGAATTGGGGACAGTTCGACTACGATAAAGCACAATTATGCTTCTGTGCAAGGTAATAGGAATGCAATTTTTAAACAGTAGATGATTTTTGGCACATCAAAAGGATGAGATCCAGTCACCTTTCAAAACTGAAGACTTGCTAAAGAAGAGCTGCTTGGCTTGACATTACCTACCTCACCATAATGATTTCAAAATAAGGGGGGGGGGAATGACAGTAGTGTCGGGAGGTGAGGGGGTGGGGGAGGGGGGTTGGAAATCATGCACCTCATTTCCAAGGAACAAGCAGGTGACAGGAAGAAGAAAAAAATGATCCGAGTCTAACAGCTCGTGGGAAAGAGAAAAGGGGAGAAACAGACTGCGACTGACCTTTTTCCACCTCATTCAGATTAGCAGCTTGCAGTGACAAGAGATAGAAGAAACAAGAGATTTTCTGAGTTTATTCTTTTTTAAATACAATATAATGCAGCAGAAAAAAATAGCAGCTCAGTAACTATCGAAGGCTTTTATTCATCCCTCTATATTTCTATTGTCCTGTTTGACTTCTCTGCCTTTTTTTTTTAAACACCCTTTTTTAAAATCAGAGTTGCACCCTCTGTCAGGGTCACAGACTTCCCTGTAGATCAGTGGCCCTATCCCCTATGAAGTTATTGTCATGGTGTAATTCATTAACTATTTTGCTTTTCATCATTTCTCGCCCCCAATTTTCTCCCCACTTTTTTTCCTGATAGCACTGATTGTTGCTTGGATATGGTTCCGTGGAACTGATTACCCTATAGTACTCCAGCTAAGTGTCTGAGCAATGAGTATCAGTAGGATATTTGACCATGGAGGCCATCACATTTGAGCCTGCTTCTGTTATTCCCCTAATATCCACAGTAAGAAGTCTCACAACAGCAGGTTAAAGGCCAACAGGTTTATTTGGGATCATGAGTTTTCGGAGCGCTGCTCCTTCATCAAGTGAGTCTCACTGACCCTCGCTCACCTGCTGAAGGAGCAGCGCTCTGAAAGCTCATGATTCCAAATAAACCTGTTGGATTTTAACCTGGTGTTGTGAGACTTCTTACTGTGCTTACCCCAGTCCGGCATCTCCACTTCATCACTATTATCTGCATGCCTGAGCTTTTCAGCAGGGTTTCTCTGGATTTAGAGCCAGGAGCATTAGCTGATTTTTCCTCTCCCTTGTTTGAAGAATTGAGGTGAACTGCAAAAGCACAACTGTCATTTGGATGAATGTGGATAACTCAGCACAGACTGGGAATCCAAATTAAGAATTTCCTGACCAGTATCTACTCAGTAACACACTAGAGTGTGCATCTTCCCACTAAGCTATTGGAAGAGCCAACTTTCCTCATTCTAATGACTGGTTTATGACACACAACTGTAGGAAGCAGTCTAATCATTCTTCACTTGACCAAGCTTCTTCACTGCTGTCATCAGACTTTTGAATGGTCCTATCATATATTAAGCTGATCTTTCTCTTCACCTTACCTGTAACTACAGCAATACAGCACTACACTCTGCACCCTCTCCTTTTCTTCTCTGTGTACGGTATGTTTTGTCTGTACAGCGAGCAAGAAACAATACTTTTCACTGTATCCCAATACATGTGACAATAATAAATTAAATCAAAAAGCTGTAGAAATAGCATTGGCAAACTCCAAAATCTTGCCTTCAATAAACCTAGTCATTCATAGTTTTTAGCAAGTGTGTTTAAGTAGTGCTGGCCAATTACGGCACAGGCCAGTAAACAAAATTAACTGGCTTAATTAGTGGCAGGCATTGGCCATTTGGTTCTTTCTAGTTTCATATGTTCACCAGATGTCAGGAAATTCCACAATTAGTTGCCATTTCTTCATCTGTTGACAAAATCCCTCGTGTTGCAAAAATGAGTTGACAAAACATACAGAACAGGTTCAAGCTACTCCCCATTGACTCAGTAACACTGACACTACTGGCAATGTTCTTGGACCGCATGTTAATGGTTGTCAAACAATAATCAGTATTAGTTTGCTACTCTCCCCCGTTACACAGCAATGTGCAAGTCCCACTGCACAGCAACATTTTTATTTAGAGACCAACAATTAACATAGCTGCAACTCCTTTGTGTTGAACAACAAACTTGCTTTAATGTAATAAAAAAATCTCTTAAAGTGCTTCATGAGAGTTGCAGCAGACAATATTTATCACAAGCCAAAGAAAGATATATAGACAGGTGGCCAAAAGCTTGGCCAAACAGGTAGGTTTTAAGGAGCAATCTATAGGAGGAGAGAGCGGCAGTGTTTGAAAGGTTTAGGCAGGGAATTGCAGCTCTTAGAACATCTGCAGAAAAAAAGCACTACCACCAATGGTGGGGTGATTAAAATTGAGGATGTTCGAGGTGTCGGGGTTGAAGAAGTGCAGAGATCACAAGAAAGGATACTGAGGCAGTGAATGGTAAGGCCATATAAGGCCATTGTACACAAGGATAAGAACTTTTAAATTGAAATGCTGTCAGACAAGGAGCTAATATAAGTCAGCAAGTACAGGGTGATAGGTGAACAGGACTTGGCGTGAGCTAAAATACAAAGAGCTGAGTGTTGGGTGAGTCCAGGTTTAGGGTAGCTGTGGGGGCAGGGTGGGAAGGTCGGTGGAAGTCAGCCAGGAGAGCACTGAACTAGTCATGTCCAAAGTTAACAAAAGTCAGCAGCAGGCTAAGATGAAGCACTGAGGAAATGGACAATATTATAAGAGATGAAAGTAGGCTGTATTTGTTTGGGGAAGGATATGGGGTTAGATGTTCAGCATAGTGTCAGATATGATGCTGAGGCTGCTAACAGCCCAAATCAGCCTTAGATATTGGCTATGATGTGGAGATGCCGGCGTTGGACTGGGGTAAGCACAGTATGAAGTCTCACAACACCAGGTTAAAGTCCAACAGGTTTATTTGGTAGCACAAGCCACAAGCTTTCGGAGCGCTGCTCCTTCATCAGGTAAGTGGGAGTTCTGTTCACAAACAGGACATATAAAGACACAAACTCAATTTACAAAATAATGGTTGGGATGCGAGTCTTTACAGGTAATCAAGTCTTAAAGGTACAGACAATGTGAGTGGAGAGAGCGTTAAGCACAGGTTAAAGAGGTGTGTATAGTCTCCAGCCAGGACAGTTAGTGACATTTTGCAAGCCCAGACAATTCATGGGGGTTACAGATAGTGTAATGTTAGGTGGTTAGGTAACGGAGCTTCTAGCATCAGATTAGATTAGAGCATTTATTGGCATTAAATAATAAATTCTGACTTTGACTGAGAGCGTAACTGAAATTTGAATTTAAAATTGGGCAAGATGTTTTACAGTCAGCTGAATCAATATAGTCCATTTTACATTACAACATTAGCCCCACCAAGTGGAGGAACATAAAAACATAAGTAGCAGTTGAAATACACCATTCAGCCCTTTGAGCCTGTTCAACCATTTAATAGGAAGATGGCTGATCTAACTCAACAACAAGCAACAAGCTGTGCATATCATGTTTTGAAATGTGGCCTCCTTAAAGGGGTCTGACCGTCATAAAGAGTTGTTTAGCAGAAGTATTTCCCTTGTTGACAGCTACAGAATAACATAAATATTCTGACACACCACACCGCATCACATGCACATGATCCTTCTCAACTGAATAAAGTTATATCAACATTTCAACATGCACCTTTAGGTGCATACCTGTGTTCCTCAGGTGCTATAACTGAGGTGTCCTCACTGGACCACTTGAGGTCAGCTCAGCCGCTTCATTTTCTGTTGTAAGGTTACACATGATATCCTGAAAATGCCAGGGATAGAATATCAAGACGCATCAATGAATGGCTGTCAGTTGTCTGATAATATGAGTTTCTTGCATAGGGTGGGAGACTGCAAGTGGAAAATGGGATACTGAGTAGCCATTTTTTCTTCTATTTTATTAAAAGCGATCTTGCCATATTAGATGGAAGCTAATTTATGGGATACGCCTCCTGGTGACCTTTGACACCAACTGCTCCAAAGTGTGCAGTTGGGAAAGATTATCTCCTTTACATAGTATAGGTACTAGTGCACATCTTGGGTGCCTCATGTGGGACTGAGAATCCCAACTCATCCAGGAAAATGTCCTCAGTACCTTACTGTTTAAACATTTCTCAATCTTTGAGGGCCCTGGCCATGATCCCAGAAAGGCCCCTATACATTTGCCTGTAGGGTGGTATGCCACCTCTTGCTTGGCCTAGAGGCCAAGTTCAGTCAAGTCAAGGACAACGAAACTGCGAGCCTGGAATTTTCCTTCTTGACCATGCTCTCTCTAACTTAAGTGCTTTTCTTTGGAGTTGCAACAGGTTTTGCCCCATACAAGGCTCAGACAAAATTGCGGATCCTATAAATTTACATCATGACCTATTTCTGGCTCTTCTAGTCTTGTGGCAGAAATGTCCCAAGAGTGCCTTGGATTTTTGCTCTCACAGCCTGGGACCAGTGCGAAGGGGGTCATGGATAACCGCAATCTCAGGAGGATCCACTGGTCGATTCTGCCTTTTAATATAGCATTAGTATGAAAACTTCGATTTTTATCATAATTGAATGTATTTGCACGGAAGAATTAAAATAACTTACTTGGTAATACAGAAATTGAATAACTGTTGAAGAGAGAGACATGCTGTCGAAGATTTTTGTCTTTCACTCATCAGGACAAAGGCAAGAATGCCAAATTTCAAACGATCACAACAATTTAGGCTATAGGAGAAAAATATTCTGATCGGATAACAAATCGACTTTGATTGGCTGAGGCATTGCCATGGGGAATGACAGGCTTCCCAATCTCCCGGACAATTCAAAGAAGACGCAAGGCTTGAAAATATTCCTTTTGATTGAAGAGACCAGGCCCCTGTGCATGAATGTGTGTCACTTCTATCAAACATAAATTAACCACATTTGACTGACTATCTTAAATTAGATGCTAGTGTGGCTGTTGACACACTCAGGATTGTTCAGCAACTGCTGCCCAATTGTGGAATCATATCTAACAGCAGATGGTTTGTTTCGGGTTTTGCCAGTGTGGGCTAGTTGAGTACAGTCTGCATTCTGCCTATTATGAACAATTGAAGGAAAATGCTGATCGAATCAAACAGCATGTTCCTTCAGTTGTTTGTAATAGGCCGCATATAGACCATAAACCCATGCTTATAAAACTAAAAGAAAACATCTACTGCTAGATATGGTTCAGTGTTTAGACAGCATTTGCTGAATTACCCTGAGTATGCTGATAGTTACACAAACAACCAATTTAAGAAAATCATTTGTAATATGGCTCATTTATGCATGCTAGAGAAAGTCATAGACAGGGACTTTCCTCTGCAAACAAAAAGAATATGGTCATGCCTCGTACCTTTCTTGAATTACTCAGAAGCTGGGGGAGTCTATAGATTGCAATTGTTTTCTTCATGGCAACACCTCACCCAGAGTTGACTTATCGACCCATCAGCATCTTTTTCTCCTGTGGTAAAAATAGTTGTGATCGTTTGAGATTTGGCATTCTTATATCTGTCCTAATGAGCGAAAGACAGAAATCTTTGGCAAAGCGACTCTTTTCAGCATAATTTACAATAGTTGCAATATTTCTGCACAAATGAATACTTAAGATAAATCTGGAAGTAACATAACTGCTATTGTAAAAAAAGTTGTTTTAACAATGTATCTCCACACTACTCAGTTCCAGTTTACTGTTATACTGCACAGTGGTTATCACTGCTGTCTCACAGCGCCAGGGACCTGGGTTCAATTCGTGGCTTGGGTCACTGTCTGCGTGGAGTTTGCACATTCTCCCCGTGTCTGCGTGAGTTTGCGTGAGTTTCCTCCGGGTGCTCAAGTTTCCTCCCACAGTCCGAAAGACGTGCTGGTCAGGCTAAGTTCTCCCTCAGCGTACCCGAACAGGCGCCGGAGTGTGGCGACTAGGGGATTTTCACAGTAACTTCATTGCAGCGTTAATGTAAGCCTACTTTTGACATTAATAAAATATAACTTTCAAAACTTTTAAAGTTTTTACTTGGTGCATTGTAAGTAAAACATTTTGATGGTTCCAGTATAGAGATCAAAACTGAAATCCTGACTTCAAACACCTGAAATCAGGGCAAATCTGAAAATTTCCATCACTAAGCACACCTTTGGGAATGCCATACTATAAAATAATGCAGGCAGCATTCCATATTATGCATGCCTTCAGCTCTATTCCTTCTCAATCCACCATAAATCTGTGGTATGTTTCTTGTGCTTATAGGAAACTGGATCACGGCATTCCAAAGAAAATACACAGGGACAAAGCAGAGTTCCGACACTGAAGCCTTTGTTCCTCTGTTTTTGTTTGTGGTTAATGCCTGTGGCACAACTACCTCAAAGTAGTTTGTTGGCATCATCCTTTATTCTATTGAGTTATTTCAAACTCTGCATCTTCAATGGTAGAAGCCATCCAGACATCTGCCTCTCAACTCTCCAGATGGCTCTGGCTCTATAAAGTCATGTTTTAAAAAAAGAGCTTATGTTCTAGCGGTAAACCAATAGACTAAATTACAACATTTCTTTCCCTAACTAATATTTGTTAGACAGAGGCCAATTTTAATAAGTTCCTATTCAAACAACAAAGCAGGCAGAATACAAATGGAACAAGGAACTAGAACACAGCTCACAATAGGTTTCAAAGTACATTCAAAAGAAACTTCCAAACAATGCAAAATTACTACCTTCAGGTTTAATCATCTGTCAAATACCTCAGCACTTAGGAATTTAAAATCTAGAAATTACCGTTTGCAGTATCAGTGGCAGAACACTTCACCTATTATTCGAAAAGGAATGCTTTACAGTCACATGTTAGCATTGCAAATAATAATTTTAGATGTAACATGTTAGTTTATGAACTAATGCATAGTTTTCTGACATACACATATGTTCCATTCTGCATTTTAAGTGTGGTATACAGTCTTGGAATGTTCTAGGTTAAATATCTGGTCTAGGTTAAAATAGCTGATGTCAGCTGGGGTGGTGATAGACAGAGCTGCTACAACTGGCCTCACATGAAGAATATTCAGTGGTTGAGTTACTGAAGGGTTGCCACAGTTTGTGGAACCATATCCCGGCATGAGTCAGTGCCTTCAGGAAAGAATACGTATGGGGAGAAAATCAGATTGCAAAAACGTGAGGAAGAGGTGTAAAAAAGTAAGCAATTCACATTTAAACAAAGGAAAGCAGTCCACATCTGAAAAAGGGAAAATGCTGGTTCATTTTAATATAATTTGTTTTAGAACAGTAAAAGAGACACTGCAACCTTCGGCAAGTTTCTCATTACACTTTTCTCATCGAAAGAAGCAACTAATCTTACCCTTTAATATGCATCTATTTTAGTTTTGGATTAATGGGGTTGCCACCACCTCCTTTTTCCCTTACCTGTAAATTCAGGTGGACAGAGGCAAGTGTAGTTGTTGATCCCATCAATGCAGGTGGAATTATTCTCACAATCGTTGTCCTCACAGTCATCAATGTTTATTGCGCAGAGCTCACCTTCGAAACCATCAGCGCATGAGCACCTGAGAGAACAGGATAATTGACATTCAAATACGAGGAAGTACTAAATGGAGATCAAGTGCAAGGCACTTCAAAACCATTTTAATTAAACAGGCAGGCTTCCTAGATATTAGTCTTTTCCGTTCACTCACTTTACTACAAAAATAAATCTTCAGGATTAGTGGTCATCCAGTTAATGCAGACACAGGTGAGTGGCTTCACTGCAAGATTGTGTCAATCCTTGCCATGACCTTTTAAAGCGGTGTCTAACCATCAGTCAACCAGTCTGTCACGAGGCTGGCTACAGAGATCATAAGATCTCACCATTTCCCATTTTGTTCTCCCCTCTATCCTCAGTCCCCTTTTGATTCAGGTCTTCCTGTACAAGAAAATCATCACTTAAACTTTGGCACTCCATGTGGTTTTCCTAGAATGGTCCCATTTAATCAGCTTTGGAGGTTTTATTTGATGTGAAGGCCTTGACAAAAATTTGTAAACTGTTATAATACTTAAAAGTCTTTCCACTGATATTTTTGTTACTATATTTTAAAGAGTGAATACTGCTAATATCATAAGTGAGGAGGAGTTATTGACTGAGGGAGTGAGGTATGGATACGGTGGGTTATCCATAGTGCCTGAGGGATCCTATTTTCTTACCTAATGTATATTAGTGCATTCCCTTGCACTGCCAGGATCAGCAACCTGTCCAAACTAGTATCTCCAATAATGTAATCAGCTGTATTACATATATAAAGCTGTTCCAGATTGTGTGGTGGTGTAGTATGCTGCCACTTCAAAGCACTGCCACAAAATGGTGAGAATCAACTTGCATCCATGACCCTTGCAACTTTGGAGAAGACCCAAGTAAAGGTCAATCACTTCCCCACAGACGTGAGTTTATCATAGGTCACCCACTTTCAGGGCAACTGCTTTTACAGCAGGAACCTGGCCAAGAAAAGCTGGAAGTTTGAGTTCACCTCGGAGGCAGTTTCACCGCCAAAGAGGGAGCTCTACACACCACTCCAACATCACTAGAGATAGTTTATTTTCAATTCAGTAAAGATTTCTCATAACTTGATTTCAACACAACATGTGACAGAAAGGTGCCTGGCACTAGATCCTAGATCCTCGCCCTCCTCCAGAGGATTTGGCAAGTCTTCCACTATCTCTACAGGGTCTACCACAACCTCCATGGCTCTTGGGTCAGTGGTGGCAGATGTGAAAGGAGAAACAGGGCAACATCTACTCACCATCATTTACATGTGGCAGGATGATCTGGGATTGTGTAATGTGCAGTTGAGCATGGTGGTGTGGGGGAGGGGGGGAGAAAGTGAGTGAGTACATTTAGTGGGGGAGAGGGGGAGAACTCAGACACAATTCCCTCTCCAATTTTCCTCCCTATTCTGCTCAATTTTAGAGGAAATTCCAGTCCAGTCCAAAGCAACTGAAAGATGAGCTTCTTACCTTTACTGGGAAATATGTTCCAAAAATAACCACCTGTGAGGAGAGAATAGAGCCAATGTTTCATGTCCAGGTGACCCTTGGTCAGAGCTGAGAACGAAGAGAATCAGCAAAGATTTGTACTGTGAGAGTCGTTGGTGGGGTGGGGGGGTGTGGAATGGGATAAAGGGAATGTAAATGAGGATACAGAAGGCTGAGAAGGTGCTAAAAGTGTCCATTAAGTGGTCAGAATGTGTGAATGGCAGAACAGGGATACAGATTGTTAAAGGACTACCTGAGGAATGTGGCAGTGGCCGTGAAGTCGGGGGGAGGGGGCAAGAAGGAGAACTGGAGTGGAGAAGTGGAAAAATGGAAGTGAGAAAGAAGGATTTCAGTCCATCCGCAAGCAGGACCCAGATCTTCCTGTCGCTTGCCACTTCAACACACCACCCTGTTCTCCTTCTGTATCCTCATTTACATTCCCTTTGTCCCATTCCACCCCCCCCCACCCTATTTGTCTCAATCTCTGCTGATTCTCTTTGATCTCAGCTCTGACGAAGGGTCATCTAGACTAGAAGCATTGGCTCTATTCTCTCCCCAAAGATGCTGTCAGACCTGCTGAGATTTTCCAGCATTTTCTGTTTATGAGATGGTATAAACCCATGCAAATGAGTTGACCGTACCACCTATGTTTGAATAGATTTCACCCTATTCTTTTGATCAGTTGTGCCCACTATTCAAACATAAGCCATTGAAAAACCTACCTTACTGTTTTGGTGGAATCAAATAAATAGGACTGTTGTAAATCTTCCCTGCAAGCATCATTTAGCATTACAGAAGATAAGGCAAACCTATTCCTCAGTAGGACAAGCCTTTAATTGAAAATACATCTTCATGTAAATTTTCACTCTTTCGAGCAGAACATCTCATGACAACTGGCACATTTAGTATCGGTAATGGAATAACTGCGCACAAATCAATAGCTACATAGCTGCAAAAACTGTAGCTGGTTAATCTTTCCACATGAATAAAAAAGATCTTTATTATCTTAATGATGCATGCAAGTATGAAGCTGCACGTATACTTAACAACCTTGATGAATTAATTGGCATTCTCATGCGAAATTATTAAACTACGCTAATAGAGAGCACGGCTTCATAATTTATGAGCATGCAGCTGCACTCAGTTTAGGCTTTTATTTATCTGTGAAGCTGGGAGGATGTTTATCTGCTTTGGTGCAGCAGTTTGAGAATGACTTTCTCATTTTCTGTTTCACTGCAATAACATTCTATTAATTCGCAACCAACCGTAGCAGAACACATTTGCTAAAGAATACTGCATATCACTGCACTCTTCAGCAGTGAGCATGCACCTTGTGCAGAGCCATCAGGTAAACACATGATTTAAACCATTGAATATTCAATTTAACGTTAAAGTTTATTTATTAGTCACAAGTAGGCTTATATTCACACTGCAATGAATGTGAAAATCCCCTAGTCGCCACACTTTGGCACCTGTTTGGCTTCACTGAAGGAGAATTTAGCACGGCCAATGCACCTAACCTGCACATCTTTGGATTGTGGGAAGAAACCGGAGCATTCGGAGGAAACCCACGCAGGCATGGAGGGAATGTGCAAACTCCACACAGACAGTGACCCAAGCCGGGGATTGAACCCAGGTCCCTGGCGCTGTGAGGCAGCAGTGCTAACCACTGTGCCGCCCACAATTTGATAGAATTGTAGCTGCACAGAGGCTAAGCAGTGACCATCAGGTGCACTGCGCACAGAGGGGGGAATTTTACCATTTAGACTCTAAGGGCTGAATCCGGGCGTAATGCAGATCCGAGCCAGGAATCTTCTTTGCAGCGCGCCCATGCGCTTTTTGCCGGCTCCGGTCCGATCCGCGCTGTGGGTGGGGCTTAGCGCTGCCGGACTGATCGGAGCTCTGAACTGCGCAGTTCGAAAAAAGATCCGAAGCAGCGCGCCTGGGCGTGAAAGAAAAAAACAGCAGAGAGAGCAGAGAGGATGGACTTGGGAGAATCTTGCAAACTGAAAATAATGTAGCATCCTCTTTGTGCTGCCTAATTATCTATGAGAAAGGTAATTAAACTACAGTGTCCTAGTGAGCAATTAGTGACCTGTATAATACATTTGTGATCTGTAACTGGATTGTTGATGCTCAAATGTTCAGAGTCCAGTGGTGGACTTGGAAGAATTGTCCCCGTGGTGGAACTTGGTTGGAAATAAGATTCAAGGAGATTACTAAATCTTGTTTTAATCTGAACATTGCACAGAATTAGAGGAATTCCCTTTGGAAGATAATGTAAAAATTATAATCGCAGGAACTAAAAACCTGACAGTCAAAAATTTGGGAAAATATTTCAAAATATGGATGGGGATATATATTTTGAAATATTTTCCCAAATTACTGACTGTCAGGTTTTTAGTTCCTGCGATTATAATTTTGACATTATCTTCCAAAGGGAATTCCTCTAATTCTGTGCAATGTTCAGATGAAAACAAGATTTAGTAATCTCCTGAATCATATTTCCAACCAAGTTCCACCATGGGGACAATTCTGCCAAGTTCACCACAGGACTCTGAACATTTGAGCACCAACAATCCAGTAACAGATCACAAGTGTATTATACAGGTCACTAATTGCTCACTAGGACACTGTAGTTTAATTACCTTTCCCATAGATAATTAGGCAGCACAAGAAGATGCCACATTATTTTCAGTTTGCAAGATTCTTCCACGTCCATCCTCGCCACCCCCCTAACCAGAGATCCATCTGAGCCCGCCCCCCTCCTCTGGCGGACGCCAGTGGAAGACCAGGAAGGTGCTGCAGGCTCTCGAAGGACTGCAGGTCGGAAGGATGGTGGAGGGAGACCAGAAATCGAGGTAGATTGGGGGCGTGCTCTGCCGAGGGGGGCCTGCCTCCCAGGGGGTCCGATCCCCGGGGGGGCGTCTGCCGAGGGGGGGCCTGCCTCCCAGGGGGGTGCGATCCCAGGGGGGGACGGTCTGCTGTGGGGGGCCGGCCTCCCAGAGGGGTCCAATCCCGGGGAGGGGGGTGGGGTCTGCCGAGGGGGGCCTGCCTCCCAGTTGGGTCCGATCCGGGGGTGGGGGGATCTGCTGAGGGGGGCGTGCCTCCCAGTGGGGTCCGATCCAGGGGTGGGGGGGTCTGCCGAGGGGGGCGTGCCTCCCAGGGGGGTCTGTTCCGGGGGTGGGGGGGGGGGGGGGGTGGGGGGGTCTGCCAGGGTGGTTAGCGGGGGGGTCTGCAAAGGATGGTCGAGGAGGATGGTGACTTCACAAGGGCAGAGAAGGCTTCGGAGGTTCCCCTGCAGAATAGAAATCCGCTTCGGACTTTTATTCTGCAGGTCGCTAAAAGCGCAGATGTGGAACGGGCCAGAAGACGGTAAAGTGGGATTTGGCGGTAGAGTTGGGTGCGCGGTTCATTAAGTCGATTTAAATGCATGCCCAATCCGGGCGCAGACCGGACCAGCGCCCGAATCAGGTGTCGGTAAAGCCGCGATCTGCTCGGATTCGGGTGCAGATTGCGTTAAAGGCCCGACGCTACCGCGATTTCATGCCTGAAAACGGGCGCGAATGTTTGGTAAAATCGGGCCGATATTCCACTTTAGGGGAACTTGGAATTCTCTTTTAGTGTGGTGGGCTTCCACTTAATAACAGAGATGTATTTCCCAGCCTCAGAGTTACTTCAGTATTTTTGCTCAGCTTCCCGGCTTCCAAAAATAACGGAGAAGTGCTGCTGACAGCACCTTTCTTATCAACTTGAACACAACTGTTCCATTTTTTTTTCAAATTTACTACCTACACAATTGCTTGGCAGTTTAATTTTAAACATGTATCCATGGCCCTGAATTTCGTACATTTTCATATCATTTTAACATGCCCACCTATCTATGGGCAGAGGTCTGGTGAGTGACCCATCGCCCCTCATGAAGCAGTGAAGCTGGCAGGGGCAAAGTAAAGTCGGTGAAGCAAGTTCTGAAGTATTTTGCATCCCACATCAGCAGGAGTGACACAGCATCCGGCTATAACTCCATGGAAAATACACCCATGTTCATGCAATCTATTCTCTAATTATCAATTAGTTAAGAACCAAAAAGTCCTTCTCGGTCCTGTTTTTTATTGTCAATTAAAATGAATCGGTATTGGTACAACAAAAGTCTGAATCTTCAACTGATCAATGGTACACACACCGCCTGGTAATGGTCAAACAGCGAAATGCTTCCAAAAATGCTGCAATAAAACAATTTTAAATTTGATCTTCTATGAGCACCAAATTCTCCGTTCTTGTCTGCAGCTGGGATTCTCCAGTCCCACTGCAGCAAATGGAGATTCAGCATCAAATTCTCCAATCAAGCTGGTGGTAACACCGGGGTGTGGGAGACAAGGGAATTCCAGCCGAGATCCAATTTATTTTATTTGCCGAAAAGTCTGAAATGTTATTGTTCTAATTGGACCAAAGCTTTAGGAAACATTCAAAAACAATGAAATCACGAACGTGATTATCAAGTTAGAGATGTGGTATGAAAATAACTCTTTAATATTCTGTTTCACCGCACTAATGTCTCATCAGTCCCCGGTTTTGTTTCACATCTCTTTTGTGGATTAATAAAATGAAGCTGACTTTTATGGTTTTAAGTTGCTCTTTAGTGAGGAGAGCAACTTAAGGCAGTATTTAAATTCTACCTGCGTAGAATTTCTTCTTTTTATTTTGCTTCTTCAGCAATTTCAAGAGAAATATGGATATACATACATTTGGTGTTGTTGTTAAGCTCAAATTTGTGAAGATGTAAAAACATTCTATCCCTTTTATAGCTCTACACAAATATTTTATTCATGTTTCAAGTTTACCTTTCCCTCAGAGAGTCACCAGATTCCTCAGTTGAGGTAAGTTAGAGTCTGTTGTACAATGTTGATTGGTAAATACTGGATTTTTATAACGTGCTCATCAGCATTTGTAATAAAATTTAAAAGAAATCAAAATATACAAACCAGAAACCATCCTTTTCCCCTTCTTTAAGGTGGCAGGTTCCACTATTTTTGCATGGGCTATTAACACAGGCATGAATGGGAACATCACAATCTTGCCCCTGTGGAGTCACAGAATACAGAGCAGTTAATTACACTGTCTTTGTAAGACTGGGTATATAAAACTGAAGAACAACAGTCCAATAGTTACTACAGGAATGGAGCCAAGGTTCTAACTTAAATAGTCATTACATCAGTGGGTATGACAGATCAGGAACAACAGTTCAACATAAACAGTCATTAAAGGATTGGGTATGACAGACTGGGAGCAGCAATCTAATTCAGTTGTGCCACCAGATTTCCAAGTGAACACAGAGTAGCTGCTCCATGTGCAAAATATGTTTTGATTGCAAAAAAAATTAAAACTGCACTGGTCATCTGCCATCTCGTAAGATGATAGCTTGTGTCATGGTGATTAACTCTATGGTGGCACAGTGGTTAGCCCTGCTGCCTCACAGCGCCAGGGACATGGGTTTGATTCCGGCCTCAGGTCACTGTCTGTGTGGAGTTTGCTGTTCTCCCCATATCTGTGTGCGTTTCCTCCGGATGCTTTGGTTTCCTCCCACACTCCAAGGATGTGCAGGTTAGGTGGATTGACGATGCTACATTGCCCCTTAATGCCCTAAGAAATGCACGTTAGGTGGATTAGCCATGGTAAGTGTACAGGGTTACGGGAATAGGGTGGAGGGGAGGACAGGGGTGGTCAGCTCCTTCTGAGGGTTGGTGCAGACTCAATGGGCCGAATCGCCTCCTTCTGCACTGTCGGGGTTCTATGTTAGCTCGTAATGACCTTCTCCTGTGAAGTGTTATGCTACGTAGTGAAACTACAGTATCCTCTCCAGGGTGCAAACCTGAGCAAAATCTCCGGAGACACTGGTCTGCCCAAATGTTAGACCTTCTTGACCTCCTTGCTGAGTTCAAAACAATTCAAAGCATTTTGTTTGGCACTGGCTCTTTTGTAGGAAGGCCAGAAGAATGACACATTTAGCCATCAGTCTGCCTTTGAGCTCTACTCCAGATTTTGTCAGAGTTTACTCCTTTAGCCTTGAACTCTTGAGGTCTGTGCAAGGCTGTGCAGCTATTCACCTAGAATGGGGAGTTTGATACCAGGGCATGTCCACATAGTGGTGGGCCAGTACACTGCTTGAACGTGAACAATAAGACTCCAGACTTATAAAAGGATTATTTAAGTGGGGGTTTGTTTTGACAGCTGGAGGAAACTATTAACTTTGCTTGATTGACATCTTTAAGTAATTATAATAAATGATTCTTTTAGTGACCTCTTTTGTCAATGTTTCAATGCTTATTTTACATGCTTAATAAATGTGAAGTGTTTGAAGTTCTTTATTGATACATTAATGGGCTGTCTGATTTGCCACTTCTACAGAATTGTAGGAACAGTGTTTCTTTTTCAAAATAAGGGCGAGGGGGCAATTCTCCCAGGAACGTCTGGGAGGCCAGCAATCAGGGGGTGGGGGGATCGGAAGGAGAGCGATGCGGAGTCCTGGGCCTGTCCAGCGATCGAGCTGGCCGGTAATCGAGCTGGCCAGCGATCGGGAGGCTAGCAGTGCGGTGCTACTGCGCATGCATCGATCACCGCTATGACAGGCTGGCGCATGCGCAGTGGCCCAGTCAGTGCTATGCTGCTGGCCTCTCCAGCGGGAATGGCCCCGCCCACAGACTTTTAATGTGATTCACGCTGAGGCACTCTGCAGCGCACAGAGTGTGGGAGATTCATTTTGAAAATCCCGCTGAAGAAACCAGCGGGATTTACTCTAGTTTTTACATGAATTCAGCACTTAGAATTTTTTTGGGAGAATCCCAGACAAGGTATTGTTTTGGAGCAGTTATACCTATGCTATTGTTATTGTGTGGCTAATTTGTTTGGTGCAGTGTACACTGGGTGAATGTGCAAGCAACGGCCATAAGTTGGCATGGGAGCAATAGGGGCCCTGAGAGTGGGTGGGGGTGCCTGGAAAAGGATGCAGTGTTTGAGTGAGCCGTGACCATGCAGGGATTAGAAAATGAGGATGAGGGTGTTGAAGTTGTCCTGAGGGACAGATTATCATTGAAGATTGGCAAGAATCAAGCTGATAGGTGGCCAGAATGTCATGTGGGATTAGGAAGGATTGGTGGAGTTTTGGATGATGAATGTTATGTATGGTAGGGTTAACTAGTCTGAGTACAGGCTGTTATCCATCTGAACACAGCAGAGCATACTACAGAACCAACATAGGTTACAGTCATTTGGAAGGCTAGACCAGAAATTCAATCTTACAAATACTATCATAGAAACTTAGAAAATGGGAGGAGGACATTCGGCCCTTTGAACCTGTTCTGCCATTAACCACGATCATCTGTAAGGTTAGTGTACCTTTAAGAGTTTTTTAAAAACTCAGGGCGGCATGGTGGCACAGTGGTCAGCACTGCTGTCTCACAGCTCCAGGGGCCTGGGTTCCATTCCCAGCTTGGATCACTGTCTGTGTGGAGTTTGCACATTCTTCCATGTCCGCTTGGGTTTCCTCCGAGTGCTCTGGTTTCCTCCCACAGTCCAAAGATGTGTGGGTTAGGTGGATTGGCCATGCTAAATTGATCCTTAGTGTCCCAGGATGTTTAGTTTAGAGGGATTAGCGGGGTGAATATGAGGGGTTATGGAGATAGGGCCTGGGTGGGATTGTTGTTAGTGCCAACCCGATGGGCCGAATGGCCTCCTTCTGTACTGCAGGAATTCTATGTTCTCTGTAGCTCACATCCTTAGCTGATGCCATTGTTGCTGAGCTGTCTACGAGGAGTCCTTTTATTGCTCCTTCAGTGGTTTAAATGGGGTTTGTTTGTTTGACTGAAAGCCATGTCTCTCTCTCTCCCTGGTTTTGGGAAATTCTGCTGGTTAGCTGAAAGCCTTCCTGGAATAGAGAGTCTGCTGTTGGTGGCTTGACCAGAGTCTCTTCCTGGTATTCTGGGAAGCTGTTTTAACTCCAAACTGTTCTGAGTGTTTCAAGAGAACTGCAGCATTCAGTCAAAGGACTCAATTCCAGTATCACGTGAGCATTGGTCTTTGCTGTGCTAAACCTGTGGAAGGGTTTTGTCTAAAAGAAGTTTTTGTTTGATTATATTTGCTAAGGGTTATACATTATTGTGGTTGTTTTGTTTTGTTTGTAATTGATATGTTATTGCTAATATACTTATTATATATGTTAAATATATTCTTAAATAAACTTTGTTTGATAAAAGCTCCCTAGTGGGTCATTTGAATCATACCTGAGGTGAAACATATCATACTTATCCTAGCCAAATTCAAGGTGCAAAACCTATGATTCAGGTGGGCTTCATAAAACACTGTGGCGTTTCTGACCTGAACCATAACACATCCAACTCAATAGCCTGATCCCGATTTCCCCCCATATCCTTTGATCCCCTTTGTTCCAAGTGCTATATGTAACTCCTTCCTAAATACATACTCTTTTAGCCTCAACTATTTTCTGTGGTAGTGAATGCCACAGGCTTACCACTCTCTGGATGAACAAATTTCTCCTCATCTTAGTCCCAAAATGTTTACCCCTTATCCTTAGACTATGAACTCTGGTTCTGGGTCTCCCCCACCCCTCTCCCCAACCATTGGGACCATCCTTCCTGCATCTACCCTGTTTAGTAATGTTACAATTTTATAGATTTCTATGAGATCACTCCATCATTATTCTGAACTCCAGCGAACATTATCCTAACTGACTCAATCTCTCCTCATACATCAGTCCTGCCATTCCAGGAATTAGTCAGTTACAGCTTCGCCATGCTCCCTCTATAGCAAGAACATCCTTCCTCAGATGAGGAAAAAAAACTGCACACAACGTTCTAAGTGTAGCCTCACCAAGACCCTGTATCATTATAGCAAGACACACTACTCGAATCCTCTCGCTATGAAGGTCAACGTATCATCTGCCTTCTTTACCATTTGCTGCACCCTGCATGCTTACCTTCAGTGACTGGTGTAAG
Organism: Mustelus asterias; assembly: GCF_964213995.1. Taxonomy (NCBI): domain Eukaryota; kingdom Metazoa; phylum Chordata; class Chondrichthyes; order Carcharhiniformes; family Triakidae; genus Mustelus; species Mustelus asterias. Next base: position 92,738,619 of record NC_135801.1, on the reverse strand, counting down.
AGGACACCCGGGTCTCACTGCACATTTCCCATTCCCCTCTCTTAGCTGTCACACTTCCATTTTAAAATTACCATCACTCTTATGTTTTAAAATCACTGTCAACTGCAGCTCTAACAGTATATTATTTCATATTCAATCCAGAGAATAGACAGCTGTTAGCTGCCAAGATTTGTCAGGTCAATCCAGCAGGCTTACTTGACCTGGCAGAACAAATGAGATATCAGGGGATGATAGCATCTGTGTGACAACATTGAACAGTAATTAACTGATGTCCAGAGCTGTCTTCTTGACAATACACACTCATGCTTTTCTCCAGCAACAAGCTGCTGTATAACACCAACACCAGCCAGTTTTGTTCCCATGTCAGCCATGATATGATTGAAAATTATGCCCCAGTGTGTACACTACACCGCAGATACATGGGCACGAAGTTCCTTGGGTGAAATTTTAGGTTCAAGAAAGGTCCAGCAGAGAGCTGGAGCATTCCTACTGGAATTTACAGGACCAGTGCAAGATTGTGGGTCAAATGGATGCAATTACCATTTTGGGCCTATCTCTGGAACCCCCTTGCCCTTAAATGCCAGAATGCCCAATGGCTGCCCATGTCAATGGGAATTGCCAAGCCTCTAACTAAGCCCTTGTTGGTCCTCTGCAGCATTTTTAAGTTTTCATTCCTTCGGGTGTTTAGCCATCCTTCATGCTTGGCTTGGGCTCCACTAGTGGAGCCAGCATAGGCCTCACTCAACATATTGTTCCTGGCTACTACACCAGCTGCCTTTCCAAAGCCCGAGCGTGGGAACTTCAGCTTTCAAGAATCCATGGCCTGTTTCAGTTTCCAACCAACATTCGCTTTGGAAGGGGTGGATGGAATTTGACCCTTTACAAAGCAAAGGGGAAGCTTACAGAAATGGTGAAGACCCGGGGCTGGATTTAGTGAGACACTGTGATTCCCACCCACCTGGAACTTGGTGGGGAGTCCACCTACAATCCCGACAGCCACCCCACAGCCATTTAACACTGGAAACAGCATTAATTCTTTGAAGGTGAGGTTTCCACACCTTTCATGGGTTGGAGTCCTGGCACAGGAAGCTGCCAGCCAATCTGATGGCAGGAAGCTCTGCAGCCTCAGTAGAAGGGGTGACCCTGATGGAGCTACGGGCAGTCGCACCGTGCTGAGGGAACCCAGACATGACCGGGGTCAGGGTCTTGAGTAGGAGGGTGGAGAAGCTGTCTCCAAGAGGTCAGAGAGAAGGTTAAAGGGTGGGTGGGAGGAGAATGGGGTGTGTGTGTGTGTGACCAGCTGGGGGAATGTTGCGAGGGTCGTGAATCTGTGGAATTCTTTACCGCATAGAGCTGTAGAGGTTGGGTCATTAAGTATGTTCAAGGCAGTTATAGACAGTAAGGGAATCAAGGGTTCGGGGGATTACGCGAGAAAGTGGAGTTGAAGATTATTTCAGATCAGCCATGATCTCATTGAATGGTGGAGCAGACTTCCCCGTCTCTGTAATTTCTTGGACAGGCTGGGAGCAAGGGGGTAGGTGGGGCGAGCAGGCTGTCTGCTGGAATTTCTAAGCACCCACTTTCTAATCCACTGGCAGCAGAGCGCAGGATCCAACAATTTGGAGATGCCATTTTGCAGGATGTTGCCATGGTGTTTCGTGAAAGTTAAACTGGCAGAACGCTCTCAGAATTCTAACCCTCTGCAGATTATGCCACTGGGGTGGCACGGTGGCACAGTGGTTAGCACTGCTGCCTCACAGCTCCGGGGACCTGGGTTCAATTCCCGACTTGGGTCACTGTCTGTGTGAGTTTGCACATTCTCCCCGTGTTTGCATGGGTTTCCTCCGGGTACGCCGGCTTCCTCTCACAGTCCAAAGATGTGTGGTTTAGGCGTTTGGACGTGCTAAATTAACCCTTGTGTCCCAGGATGTGATAGGTTAGAGGGATTAGCAGGGAAACTAAGTGGCGATAGGGCGTGGGTGGGATTGTTGTCGGTGCAGGCTCGATGGGCTGAATGGCCTCCTTCTGCACTGTAGGGATTCTATGATTCTATTATTTTCTTGAAACTGTGGCGTTGTTGCCTTTCTTTGTCTTTTTGCCAATGTAATTTCCTCATTCTGATTCAACAATACAGTTTATTCACCCACAATAATATCCCCCTGCTTCATTGTAAAATCACGTGGCTGATTCTGTGATCAACCTCTCCCAGAAAAGATTGCAGGTTGTAGGCCTGCAGTCTGCGAGTTCCCAAACATTGAAATTAATTCCCACTGGAGGAACAAAGAGACATGATCCGTGTCTTTAATATTCGTAAGCTATGGTTAACATGAATTTAAGTAGTTCCCTTTAATTTAAATCACATATTCCCAGGACAAATGACAAGTACAAAATTAACAAGCTTGCAATGAGACTTTTGATCGTGAGGAATTATTTGTCCCTAATGCGTTGTGGATGTTCCTCGGGTTTAAAGTAGAAACAGCTGGATAAATATCTGGCAAAGAATGGGATTGAAGGTTATCACAGAATAAATCCTCTGTGGAATTTAATTGTTTCAGTTCCTGCGACCAAGGGAACATCATCTGTAGAACCAGAGATGAATAATGTAACATGTATAATGTTGAACCAATATCTGGATCTTTTGCTCAGCAATCTTCAGGGAGAAATTTAATGAATTTCTTCTTTTTGAAACCTACAAGAGATTAAGTAGGCTAGAGAAGTGATACAACAGATCAAAAAGTCTGTGGTATGTTCGGAAAAGTGGATTTGATGGAATCATTTTTTCTCTCTCACTAAAATAACAAATGTATGTGAAGTCACTGCTTGTTCTAGGACATGCATGCATATGAGTGACAAGTCAGAAACACAAATATTAGTCATTCATTATCCATTAGTTCATAGGCAGCACACAAGATCATGAGTCAACAAAGCCTGAATCTGTCATACCTGTAGTTTAAGTGTTTGCAAGTTAAATCGCACATGGAAAACAGTGGCCGGAATTCTCCCGATATTTTTGCCAGCTGACTGCGCACCATCTTCCCGTGGCATGCATTCCATGGGAAATCCCATTGACAGTGGCAGGACCAGAAGATCCCATCACCAGTGCACAGCCTCCCACCGCAGGGAGGCCAGAGAATTTCTCTCCAGTGACAGTAACTCTTCCTACCCCACATGGGCATGATGACCTACTTATGATATATCAAAACTGGAATTCTTATTATTCTGATCGTGTTCTGAGCATACCTTGAATCCATAAGGGCAGGTGCATCTATAGAAATCCACTGGGTCATTGTTGCAGGTGCCATCATTTTTACACGGGTTAGAAAGACAAGGGTTACACTTGGCTAGAATGGTGATGTCAATGGGACCTTGAAAAGTAAAATACCTATGTAAGTCAAGCAATACCTGGAGGGTGACAACAAAACGCGAGGACTTTACATTCACAAAAATCTCAAGAGACAACCTGTTCCTCGTCATTTGTCTGCTTTACAGCACTTTTGCAAAAAGAATATTGCAATATGACAAAAATTATGCTAACAGTCATAATCTCAAATGATCTGAAATCCCTGAATGTCTGATAACTAATACTGGGCAGAAATAAACTGCAAATAAATGACTGAACTTCAGAAATCAACAGATTTCAGTAATCAGCAATGGTACACAATGATCAGGACTCCAGTTCTAAATGAAGTAAACAAAAATTAACCTTATTTTGATCTATTTTAACAAAACCCTTCTTATTTGGCATGCAAGTTTGCTGCAGAAAACATTTCTGTTTGAACTCCAAAGATGCATTTAACCTAGCATTGACAAAGGTACATCATCACACACCACATTAAGATTTTTACAGCAAGGAGAGAATAATATACTAAATGTAAAATTTACTATTTATCAACAATACTATTTAAAAATACAATAATGACAATTCAACATTCAAAGAAGACGAACATTTATTTCATACATCTTTCAATGTAGGGTCAAACTCATGCACTATATATTTAAGGTCAGAAGTTGGACTGACAATGCAGAAACTGTATATTCACATCGAATGGATATTGGTTATTAAGGAAACAAGTCTGTTTTGAGGGATTACGTGCTTTCTTGGGATCACATTTAAGGAAAGGCAGAAGGTCTGAGTTCAACACCATCCAATATTACCAGGGGCGGCTCAGTTCTCTTACCTGGTACCAGAAAACTGCAAGACCCTGGAATCTCTATCGGCAGGGCATAGGGTGTCAAAGGTCACAAGTGAAAAATTTGAAAAGTGTTAAATTGCATGCAACCAAGGAAAGTCAAAGGCCAATTAAAAATTAGATAAAAGTTTCATCAGAAAGTTAAAATCGAGGCTCCGCATTATAAATATAACCAGTCAACTACAACCAAATAGTTACTTGTCAATCAGAACACAGGAGTCAATCTGATAGATAATCCACATTTGTGAATTCTGACTTAATCTTCACTCCAATACACAGAGACATTTTTTGATGTACATTCAACCCCATAGGAAAACTAATATTGTTGGCATTACCTTGACATTCAAATTTCTTCGAAGGAGTGGTGAGCAGTAGCTTATCTGTCATTTCACCAGGTCCAGCACAGCGAGCTATGCCTGGCTCTTTATAGCCCGACTTCACCCAGTCAGATAACCACTGCATGTTACAGTCGCAGTACAGGGGGTTTGCACCGAGGGCTCTGCAAAGATAAAACACAATTGCTCAATTGCTTTTCTACCCACCAGAATATTGTTCCAATGTTTACAATTGTTGTGATGTCAGAGCTGACGGCAGCATCTGAATTCTGCACCCGCGCAATTAAATATGTAAATCTAAAAGTTGCTGTCACTGATTTGATCCTTTTCCCAAGGTGAGCTGTTGATGTCCTCCAGGAGGTAATCAATTAAAAATCATTGAAATTACAAGAACTTGTCCCTTATGCTCCAAGTCTTTCTGTAAAAACCTCTGAAAAGGTTGACCTAGTTGAATATGGTGCAACTGGGTTTTTAATGGAGACAATTTAAGGGACAATTTAGCACAGCCAATCCACCTAACCCCCACATCTTTGGACTGTGGGAGGAAACCGGAGCACCCGGAGGAAACCCATGCAGACTCCACACAGACAGCGACCCAAGCTGGGAATCGAACCTGGGTCCCTGGACCTGTGAGGCAGCGGTGCTAACCACTGTGCCGCCCAAAGAAGTGGTTCCTTTTCATAATGCGAGCTGATATTCCTTGTCCAATGGTAGTACTACTTTCTTGAAGCTATGCCCAGATTAGCATTTCATGTTAAAGCTACTCTCTTCAGCTATCATCATAAAGCCCCTCCACATTTGCCTCCTTTTAAAGCTGCAGATCCTCAGATTTCTATACTTTAGACTCAAGGTGTGACCCAGTCAGTATGCTGCACAGATTAAGCATGACTGCCTCAGATGTTAAACTGCTGATCTGGCAACAATCACCCAATTTTATGACTGCATGGTCTCTCAAGAGCATTTCTTCTACAGCTGCTACCATATTAAGAGACACCCTGCAATGTACTTTTGTTACACATTTAAACACCCTTCAACTTTTCTTTGTGTGTGAATTAATTTCACATGAGGAGTGAGATCGGTTACTGGGGTGCTGCAAAACTGTGGATAGCAAATCAGCATCCTGTTTTAAACAGGAACCTATTTTCCTTACAGAACGTAAGAACATAAACAGTAGGAGCAGGATTAGGCCGTATGGCCCCTTGGACCTGCTCTGCTGGTCAATACGATCCTGGCTGATCTACTGCTTTCCCGTCCACTCCCCTCTTACTCTGATTCCCTGAGTGCCCAAAGATCTGTCTGCCTCAGCTGTAAAAATACTCAATGATTCATTCAATGTATCCAATCCACATTTTTCTGCAGTCGAAAAATCCAATGATCCATAAACCCTTCCAGTGAAGAAATTTCTTCTCATCTCAGTCCTAAATGGGCAGCTTCTTATACTGAGACGCTGCCCTGTGTTCTAGATTCCCCAGTTAGAGGAAGCAACCTCAAAATTGGACCGAAAATCAAGCTGGGTATAAAGCAGGCTGCTGGTTCATTATTACCTGCTTGATGCAACCACCAATGACCAATTCCACCTCTATGGCTGGAATTCTCCAATGTTGTACCCTTGCCAGTGAGAACGGAGAATTAGGCGCTCAGCCAAAGCACCATTCACAGCAGCGGGACTGGAGAATCCCAGGTGCGGACAAGGTTGGAGAATCACTGCCTATATTATCCTGAATGATGAAATTGCAAACAATGATTTCAAGATCCTGTATCATTGCATCTCATTTCTCTATGGTCCAGTCAAAACAAATCCATAATAGACCAGGGAATCAATTCATTCCATGCAAAGTATTATCTGGGTAATTTGATTCAGCAATGTAGATCTCAATATTAAAACTTTCTGTGAAGCAAATCATCCATTAACTTGTAAAACTGCCAGAATCATTTTTCCTTCCTAAGTGTTCTAATATCAGGTTTGAGTTTCATCAACTTTTTGTTATACAGAGAGCAGTTTGGTTGAAGATGCTCTAATTAAAACAGAAGGGGAATTCTGTCTGCTTCATGTCCAGAGCGGAAAAAATTAATAACTGTATCTTATTGACATTTCGACTTACAAATGTGACAGCGATGAAAGGTCGTTAAACGCTCCTTCAGGGATAGCTGAGATGTCATTTCCATGCAAAGACCTGGAAAATAGTTCGTGATATACAATGAATGCAATATGCTAGGGACTTGCACAAATTCTACTCCGCTTCTCCAACAACAATTAGATGGGCGGGATTCTCCAGCCTCTCAGCCACGAGTGTGGCATTCACTGGCGACGGGAGTCTCTGTCCCACTGCAATCAATTGGATTTCCCATTGAAGCCACCCCATTCCGCCAAGAAACCTGCGGGCGGGGGTCCGCTGCTGGCAGGACTAGAGGATCCCCTTACAAGCAAATGGCCAGAGACTCCCATCCGATGTGTTTCCAGTTTAAGTTTTGCCAAACATTTAACAATTAGCATTATTTGTTTGGGTTGTGGCAGACCACTGCTTGTACAATGGCTCCCATGGTTACACTTCTAAATCTGTCTTTTCCATATCAATCACAGAATCATTTGGCTAATTTAAACCTAATTTGCAACATAGAAAACCTTCGGCATTAGCTATAACTCAGTCTGGAATTTTCCAGCCCCGCTGTGGCAGATTCCTTCAAGATGGATATGGCAAGCCCTGCAAAATGCACATTTGACTTCGGTGGGACCAGAAGCTGCTGCTGGCAGGCAGGGCCTGAAAATCCCATTCTCTGGCTTTCCATTCTGCCCAACAGGACTTGCCGTTGACTTCAATGTCAATTCAAAATGGTATGATCTGTAAAACCAGCACTGCGCCCAATCTCAGCAGTTTCCAACAAGCACGTTGGGTTAAAATTGTCCCATTGTGCTATTAATTCTGTCCACAGGGAAAGGGGAACTGATCTTGGAGTATAAACACAGAAAGCCTCCATTTGGGAAATGGTTTCCCAAGTTGCGGAGTAAAAAAAGTGCCACTATGAAAGTGTCTTTGCATGAATCAGCATTTCTCCTTAACTCAACTGGAGTAAAACAAAATCTGCATTACAACCTAAGTTCTGTAAGAAGTCTTACAACACCAGGATAGAGTCCAACAGGTTTATTTGGTATCATCAAATAAACCTGTTGGACTTTAACCTGGTGTTGTAAGGCTTCTTACTGTGCCCACCCCAGGCCAACGCTGGCATCTCCACATCAGCACTAAGTTCTGACAGTGTGAGAAAATGTTTGTGGCTCTGATTTGTGGAGTGCAAATAAAAAGTAAACAGAGTTTTTGTGAGTTGTCAGCCATGAGCTAATGGTATTCCTATACTGTGATATTACCAAATCCACTGTCACAAAATTCAACTTTCAAATCCATTGATCCAAAAGCAAAATACTGCAGACACTGGAAATCTGAAATAAAAAGAGAAAATGCTGGAAATACTCAACAGGCCTGACAGCATCCATGGAGAGAGAAACAATGTTAACCTGTTCAAACAATTAACTCTGCTTCTCTCTCCACAGATGCTGCCAAACCAGCTGAGTAATTCCAGCATTTTCTGATTTTATTTCAAATCCTCTGGATTTATCACATCTACTTTGCTCAGGCTTTTTCTGGGTCTCCTGAAATTCTGTCCACTCATTTATTGGGGACAACCTAACTCGCCAAGTTGGAAATCCTCAGAGTCAGGTGGTATGTCGATCTTGCACCCCACCCAACTTTACTCTCTGCGTTATGATCTGTTTGTTTCTAATTGCTCAAATGACCCCTCAGTCCCCATAATTTGGGATCAGCTGTGGCCTACTCACGTAGGAGGCCTTACAATGGAATTTTACACCCAAGTCCACTTGAAAGTCAGTTGGAGATGGAGAATACTGCCTTTATACTGATGGTGTGCTGTGCCTGTGCCAATGGCTCTTGATACATTGATCTCCTGTAGCTGTTGGTTCTGACCATGTCAACCTGGCTGATTCAGATATCAGGGTCAGCAACTCCCTCAGAGTTGTTCTCACTCTGCTGCCATAAATGCTGGTATTGTAAGAAAATGTTTACACACAAAGTGCATGTCTACAAACAAAGTGATGACGACAACATTGGAATAACTCCAAGGAAATTTCTGACTCAGGTCTTCGAGGCATTCTGTCATGGCATGCGGATTGGAGGAAGGGATGGGTACGCAGGCACAGATCCTATAACAAGATGACCGAAATTCTAGCATTGATTGGAATGAAGAAAGTGACTGGGAAACCCCAAAGCTTCACCTAAGCTTACATAGATGCTGGTAAACATTGCTGCAGCATTTAAAAACAATGGCAATGGGAGCCATCTGATCTCCTCTCGTACTTACAACAAACGCAGGGACTTTAAACCATCGAATGTTCGAACTGGGATACACCTGAGCCGGTTATAACTAAGAATTCTGTGAAGATAAAACTTCATGTTAGATGAAATGTGGCAGTTTGTAACAGAAGCAAACAATCACATACTGGGGGTAGGGTCAAATATTCCTCTACTTTGCAAACCTGCAATTGAGTTTGGATATAGCCAGTTTAATCAGTTTTGTTTTTCTACAACCAAGAGGTGTCCTGGTTTAATGCCAAACAGATATTATACTTACAAAGTCAGGAGCTCTGTCATGTTGCTGAAGCTCTGGTTGTACAATGTACTGATCCTGTTGTTACTTAAATCACTGGAAAACAGAGAGTATAATTAGAACAGTTGGTAGAGAAGGGTATCTATGTGCATTGTAGCTTCAGATACCACAAGATTGGAGGCCTATAAGATGTCTAAGGCATAGCGTGGCAAATCAGGGTTTGGAATTTAAAACTTGCCATGCAAACTGTACACATGTTTTTTTTTAAGCTGCAATCAATTGTGCAAATTAGAAGGTGTTCTCACAGTCTAACCATCTAACCTGAACGAAGCTCCTGTCTTTGGGTGTCTCTTTCTTCTGCAGATAATGGCGTGATGCGTAGCCATTTGCAGATCCAGAATTCGGGTTGTAGCAATTATATATCTTGCTGCCAGCTTGGAGGCAAAATACCTCCAAAATAAAAGCAAACCTCCAAAGAATACAAACACAAATGTGAGCTCTCACAAGCCCAAAATTTATTTATATAAAATACAGCTGATCCCTCTTTCAGCAAGGACTTCCAGGCGCCCCAGAATATGCCTTTCCGCTCATTTTTTGGGGGCAGATCTGACTGCACAGTGAGCAACTCACAGAATCACCCTGCCCTGTTGCCATATTATTATTATTCAGTGTAACTTTAAAATGAAGCTCTTGAATGAATGGTGTTCAACTTCACAGCGTTGATCACCAGTTCTGCTCTGGCCCAGACACGTCGATTGAAAATCACTTGGCCACCTGAATTTACACTTCTCGAGATTTACATTCTGACTGCGATGTACAACAGATTCATTCTGGGAGTTCTGATAGTGCAATGATTACTGAACTACACAGATCAGGAATACCATCAACACTTTCTGCTCTGACTCCCAAATGAAAATGGCCACTGGAAGGTTGAGTGGGCTGTTCCCCAGGGTTCCCAGCTCATGATTCAGCAGGAAGATGAGGGATGATGTTGGGAACATCCATCCTGCTTTGGAAGCATTGTTGCGAAGGGTTCCAACTGCTCAAGGTCCTGGCCCAAGATACCTCCCTTGGTCCCAGACACCCAATTAAATTATGGGACAACATACAAGAACCGAGAACCACCAAGGTACTCACAAGGTTTGACACTTGTACATAATTTACCATAGAATCCCTACTGTGCAGGAAGTGGCCATCCGGCCCATCGAGTCTGCACCAACTCTCCGAAAGGGCATCTTATCCAGGCCCACTCCCTTCCCCCAATCCCCATTACCCTGTGCATTTACCTTGGCCAGTCCACCTAACCTGCACATCATTAGACTGAGGGAGGGAACCAGAGCACCCAGAGGAAACCTATGCAGAGATGGGGAGAATGTGCAAACTCAACACAGACATCACCCAAGGCTAGAATCGAATCCGGGTCCCTGGCGTTGTGAGGCAGCAGTGCTAACCACTGTGCCATCCCTACAGGATACCCGGCACTGCCTGATATTTCTGTTTCCATGGTCTTTAATGTCCTTAGCAATAAACATGTACAGCATGTAGTCAACACTGATATCCATTATCCAACAATGGTATTGGATTACACTGCCACAAAAGCAAGACTTGATTCGGAGCTAAACATTCACTTGTCAGTGACCAACCTCCTATGTAGAATGAAGTCTGTCAAACTGAACATTAAAATTAGTCGGAGATAAAATTCTGAAGGGACTTGATAGAAGAGATAAAAGGAAACTTTTAGTTACTGCTGGGGAATCTAGAACACGGGCCAGGGCCAGGCTATTCAGCTGAGAAGTTAGGAAGCACTTCATCATGCAAAAGGATTGATTTTGCGAGCCAAGTGAATAAGGGGATATAAAGCCATGGTGAGCGGATGGAATTAGGATACAGGTCAGCTATGATCTCAGTGAATGGTTCGAGGGGCTGATTGGCCTATTCTGAATCCTATAGATTTTGAAATTTCAGTAACTTAGAAGTGCAATGATGAAAATACCTACATAAGCAATAAATGCTTGAAGGTGGTGAGTTCCTTTGGCACCATCACAAATTGATTTCCATCCAGATATCTGGAACACAAAACATTACATGAGATATAACATCAAGCAGTAGTGGTGAATTAGTTTGTGCTCACCCCTCTATCTTCCAACTTTAAACCAACTGCACCAATTAACACAGTAAAAGCTTTGAATGTTGACTAACCCATTGAAGTGCCGAGGTCTGTAGTGCAACAACACACCAACAACAGGAGAAATGAGGAAAGAGGTCAATCAAGATGTGGTGATTAGGTGCCAGCGAGCTTGGTGGATGTTAGGAGGCAACTATACCTAATGGAGGGGCTCCACGCTTTTACTGTCCTGATGAGGAACAAATTTAAGACCCATTTTCTTGTCCCCTCTGCATTGAGACTGGCTGCCAAATGTGGAACCTTCCAGCAGGTGTCCAGATACAGCGACCAACATGCCTTCTGGCCCATAGATTGATGGGAGAGAACTGCAAGAATGAATTTACTTTCATGGCTTGTCTTGGATTATTGCCTGTCTTCTCAAATTATTCAATTGGAGGGGAGGGTAAAGAATGCCAGGCATTGGCCTCATGCCAATATTTGCTGGTATCTCTCATCCTTTCTCTATGTTTAAGAACTAAGCGTTTGTACTCAATTGATGAGAGCACCATGAGTCAATGTATCATGTAGAATCCCTATAGATTTCTTCAACTATGTTCTAGAGGCACATACCAAAAAGCTACGTTACGTCGTTTAGGATTGAAAATAACGCAAAGTTTTGAAAGCCCTGTTGTTTCCTCCCCTCTCACTTCACTCCTTCCACCCACAACCCCGCCTCCCTCCATCAACTGTAAAGGAAGAATTTAATTTGGTTTCTTAAAGTTCTGATCACTGTTGCCCTTGGGGAACTGTTAATTGTTATTGTTTCTGTAAAATATTCATTACTGTTGATTATGGAAGGCTGGTCATAGACTTTGCTGAGTTAAAAATTAATACTGTGCCTCTGTGAAGCGGTAACTCGTTGTTTTAAATATTAATAACAGTGTACAACTGTTCCCAGGCACTCTATGTATGGACTGGAGTATGAACAAGACTGATCTACAATTGGCTGCTTTAAATATTAATCATTGTAGCGGTCCCCTCCAAATTAATTATTCTAAAAAGGCCCTGCAATCAACTCAAGCCTTTTGCTTTATGAATGTTAGATTGATGAAATAACAACGGAAACATCAATAACAAAACCTAAGTAAGTGTAGGTGGTTTTAAACAACAATGACTAGGCATGACTGATGACTCAGTGTGCTGTAACAAGATAGACGGTGGTTTGGTAATCATAAGGCCACGATATGCATCTCCCTGAAAAAAAGGATAATTCCTGAACCGATTATCAGCTGTGATTCTAGTTTCTACACTAGTAAGACCTGGGAATTCATTTGGAAAAATGCATCCTGGGGGAGAATGTAAGTATGGCATTGACAGGGCAAAGCTTCATTAGACTGGCTGGGAGGGAGAAAAATATATACATTATACCTGTGTCCACCAGCTGAACAAACAACTCGGTGGTGCTGGTGTGTTACAGGCCATGGTGCTGGTGTGCTACAGACCGCAGTACTGCTGTGTTATGGACCGCGACGCTGGTGTGTTACGGACCACGGCGCTGGTATGTTACAGACCGTGGCGCTGGTGTGTTACGGACCGCGGTGTTGGTGTGTTATGGACCGCGGTGAAGGTGTGAAAGACACTGTGGTGAAGGTGTGATAGACACCGTGGTGAAGGTGTGATAGACACCGTGGTGAAGGTGTGATAGACACTGTGGTGAAGGTGTGATAGACACCGTGGTGATGGTGTGATAGACACCGCGGTGAAGGTGTGATAGACACTGTGGTGATGGTGTGATAGACACCGTGGTGAAGGTGTGATAGACACCGTGGTGATGGTGTGATAGACACTGTGGTGAAGGTGTGATAGACACCGTGGTGAAGGTGTGATAGACACCGTGGTGATGGTGTGATAGACACCGTGGTGATGGTGTGATAGACACCGCGGTGATGGTGTGATAGACACCGTGGTGATGGTGTGATAGACACCGTGGTGATGGTGTGATAGACACTGTGGTGATGGTGTGATAGACACCGTGGTGATGGTGTGATAGACACCGTGGTGATGGTGTGATAGACACTGTGGTGATGGTGTGATAGACACCGTGGTGATGGTGTGATAGACACCGCGGTGAAGGTGTGATAGACACCGTGGTGAAGGTGTGATAGACACCGTGGTGATGGTGTGATAGACACTGTGGTGATGGTGTGATAGACACCGTGGTGATGGTGTGATAGACACTGTGGTGATGGTGTGATAGACACCGTGGTGATGGTGTGATAGACACTGTGGTGATGGTGTGATAGACACTGTGGTGAAGGTGTGATAGACACTGTGGTGATGGTGTGATAGACACCGTGGTGATGGTGTGATAGACACTGTGGTGATGGTGTGATAGACACCGTGGTGATGGTGTGATAGACACTGTGGTGATGGTGTGATAGACACCGTGGTGATGGTGTGATAGACACCGTGGTGATGGTGTGATAGACACCGTGGTGATGGTGTGATAGACACTGTGGTGAAGGTGTGATAGACACCGTGGTGAAGGTGTGATAGACACTGTGGTGATGGTGTGATAGACACCATGGTGATGGTGTGATAGACACCATGGTGATGGTGTGATAGACACTGTGGTGAAGGTGTGATAGACACCGTGGTGATGGTGTGATAGACACCGTGGTGATGGTGTGATAGACACCGTGGTGAAGGTGTGATAGACACTGTGGTGATGGTGTGATAGACACTGTGGTGAAGGTGTGATAGACACCGTGGTGATGGTGTGATAGACACCGTGGTGATGGTGTGATAGACACTGTGGTGATGGTGTGATAGACACCATGGTGATGGTGTGATAGACACTGTGGTGAAGGTGTGATAGACACCGTGGTGATGGTGTGATAGACACTGTGGTGATGGTGTGATAGACACCGTGGTGAAGGTGTGATAGACACTGTGGTGATGGTGTGATAGACACTGTGGTGAAGGTGTGATAGACACTGTGGTGATGGTGTGATAGACACTGTGGTGAAGGTGTGATAGACACTGTGGTGATGGTGTGATAGACACCGTGGTGAAGGTGTGATAGACACCGTGGTGAAGGTGTGATAGACACCGTGGTGAAGGTGTGATAGACACTGTGGTGAAGGTGTGATAGACACTGTGGTGATGGTGTGATAGACACTGTGGTGATGGTGTGATAGACACCGTGGTGATGGTGTGATAGACACTGTGGTGATGGTGTGATAGACACTGTGGTGATGGTGTGATAGACACTGTGGTGAAGGTGTGATAGACACTGTGGTGATGGTGTGATAGACACCGTGGTGAAGGTGTGATAGACACTGTGGTGAAGGTGTGATAGACACTGTGGTGATGGTGTGATAGACACTGTGGTGAAGGTGTGATAGACACTGTGGTGAAGGTGTGATAGACACCGTGGTGATGGTGTGATAGACACTGTGGTGATGGTGTGATAGACACTGTGGTGAAGGTGTGATAGACACTGTGGTGAAGGTGTGATAGACACCGTGGTGAAGGTGTGATAGACACCGTGGTGAAGGTGTGATAGACACTGTGGTGAAGGTGTGATAGACACTGTGGTGAAGGTGTGATAGACACTGTGGTGAAGGTGTGATAGACACTGTGGTGAAGGTGTGATAGACACTGTGGTGAAGGTGTGATAGACACTGTGGTGATGGTGTGATAGACACTGTGGTGATGGTGTGATAGACACTGTGGTGATGGTGTGATAGACACTGTGGTGAAGGTGTGATAGACACTGTGGTGATGGTGTGATAGACACTGTGGTGATGGTGTGATAGACACTGTGGTGAAGGTGTGATAGACACTGTGGTGATGGTGTGATAGACACTGTGGTGATGGTGTGATAGACACTGTGGTGATGGTGTGATAGACACTGTGGTCATGGTGTGATAGACACCGTGGTGATGGTGTGATAGACACTGTGGTGATGGTGTGATAGACACCGTGGTGATGGTGTGATAGACACTGTGGTGATGGTGTGATAGACACCGTGGTGATGGTGTGATAGACACCGTGGTGATGGTGTGATAGACACCGTGGTGATGGTGTGATAGACACCGTGGTGATGGTGTGATAGACACTGTGGTGATGGTGTGATAGACACCGTGGTGATGGTGTGATAGACACTGTGGTCATGGTGTGATAGACACCGTGGTGATGGTGTGATAGACACCGTGGTGATGGTGTGATAGACACCGTGGTGATGGTGTGATAGACACCGCGGTGATGGTGTGATAGACACCATGGTGATGGTGTGATAGACACCGTGGTGATGGTGTGATAGACACCGTGGTGATGGTGTGATAGACACCGTGGTGATGGTGTGATAGACACCGTGGTGATGGTGTGATAGACACCGTGGTGATGGTGTGATAGACACCGTGGTGATGGTGTGATAGACACCGTGGTGATGGTGTGATAGACACTGTGGTGATGGTGTGATAGACACTGTGGTGAAGGTGTGATAGACACCGTGGTGATGGTGTGATAGACACCGTGGTGATGGTGTGATAGACACCATGGTGATGGTGTGATAGACACCGTGGTGATGGTGTGATAGACACCGTGGTGATGGTGTGATAGACACCATGGTGATGGTGTGATAGACACCGTGGTGATGGTGTGATAGACACCGCGGTGATGGTGTGATAGACACCGTGGTGATGGTGTGATAGATAGTGGTCATGATGTGTTGAAAATAGTGGTAATGATGTGTTAGAATTGGGATGTGTGAGATGTGCAGTTTGAAGTTACTTAGAGGAAATGTACAATGATCATTTCTTTTTCAGGCCAGAGAAATGTTGGATGATTTGGATGACATTGTTCAGAAATGTATAAAATTTCTTACATGGAATGGTAATTATTCCCTGATATCTACCGATTGAACCATCTGAAAAGATGGTGCATGGGAGTAACAACCTTAATTAAAATTCAGTGAGTGACTGAGAACAACATCTGGAGAATGAGTCTAACATTTTGGGGATATTGCTCAGCCGGTAGAAACAGAGTGGAATAGGATTCCAAATATTGACACCAATCATCTCACATCATCACCATAATGGGGGCAGGTGTCTTGTGTTGTACTTGTTTAGAGACACATGCTCATTCTGCTGGTGCATGTTGAAGTACTCGGAGGACTCTGAGAGCCAGGAAAGGCCAAAGGAAAATGGAAGTTAAATTTTCTCTTGCATCTAATTGAGCAGATGGGAATTGTTTCGATCATAATTAATTTTCTTGGAGCCTTTACTAGCCCTCAATGAAAACCACTCCAGCTTTCAGCTAATGAGCATGCTAGTGGACCCATTGGACTGGACTCTCCCAGATCAGGGCCATAAACAATTTCCATCTTACATCTATCAATTCTCATTAACATCATCATTTCCTCGACTTTTAAGGTGGAGCATAACAGCAATCCATGAGTCCAGTGTGTATTATCTTTCAACAATGAATTTGAATGATCAGAAAATAATGTGCAGAGCACACACACACATTTCCAATAATCACTACGTGTAGGAAAAGATCACAGTCTGCAGCAGAAAGCCCCCTAACATTCTCATTGAATGGAAGACATGAAGTTTGGAACTTTAACCAAACTATGCCATGGACGGAGATGGAAATGTAAAATGTCTATCCCTGTGACTCTGTAGAATGCCTACATAATTGCACAATTCAAACAAGGAAAGGAAAGATAAAACTATATTAAATTCAATACAAGCTTGGCGTTGCTTTAGAAGATGTGTGCATGTTAGTGTAGTGCAGCTAATCTTCATATTTTCCTTGTTACAAGAAATTAACAATTTCCTCCACAAAAGACAACAGGGCTCACAGCTGCTACCTGATAAGTGTCTTTGACTCCAGATTGCCATGTTTGATTAGCACCCTTTGGACTATCCTTCATCACCGAAACTCCCTCCATAATGACTTTGAATATAAGCATCCAAAGGTAAGAGTTAAAAAGCGCGACTCACAGTTCTGTCACATCTTTGGGGAGGCCCTTGGGTAAGGCCTTCAGTCCCTTGTTACTGCAGCGGACCACGGAATCCAGACAAGTGCATTCAGCAGGGCAGCGGGCAAGGGGTGAACAGCTGTTGTCATCATTTCCTGGATTGTGGACAGAAGAGATAACTGTGAGGCAAACTAAACAAGTTATTTCCTTCAATTCGAAGGACAGTTCAAAAGGATAGGAAGACAAGGGCCCTTGTTTGAGGTAATAGATTCAAGATGTTCACATTAATTCACGTTGGGGTACAGTAGCATTGTTGTTCCGAGATGAAAAGTGCACCACGATTAAAAATCTTAAAAAGGGAATAATGGATCTCTGGCAGTGATTAGCAGTCAGTAATCTAATTGAGTTGTTCAGATGTTTTTTTAGGGAATATGGACTGGCTAGCAGTAATTGCAAGGTAGTAATCTAGTCAAATCATTCAGATGAAGCTGCGGTGAAATGAAATAATCAGCACCTGGCACCAAGGATAAGATTACTGTCTTATTCCCATGTAAGTCCACCAGTCTCCAGCTTTAAGTTCATAGTTGTGCCTTGCTTGAACCTCTATGAATTACCCAAACATCTTGATTAAAGTTTTGTCTATGTTTAAATAATACAAATCGCAAAATACATTCATATGATACACAACCACTTAATGCATTCATATGAAAATACTGAGCCTGCTATTTCAACATTACTCATTGTTCATCCTCCGGAGTAATATACATTGGTGGTGGGGAGAAACCACATTAAAAAATCATTGAAGTAAAGGGCTCCTTTAATAAAGTCCCTCAGTCAATTGAAGTAAGATCCTCAATTTTATCGAAACAAAGGAACGACCATTTCCTGCCATGGTCGACCTCTCCTTTCCCCTATTCTGGTACGTAGAATGTCAATAATTAATCTTGCAGTGATACATGCACTGAGCATCATAAAAAGGACATAGTAAGTTTAAGATAAGCTTATTACATCTGTTTTTGTTGTAAATTACTAATTATTTGCCCCAAGAATATCACTGGCACCACTGAGTTTTCCAATGGAAATCTAACATGTTTGGAAGAAGATGTCACACACCCAATGGTTGCCAGAACAGACTCCCTTAGAGATATTTTACACATTGCAAACTTTGGCACAGTGGACGGCGGCACGGTGGTACAGTGGTTAGCACTGCTGCTTCACAGCGCCAGGGACCCAGGTTCGATTCCTGGTTTGGGTCACTGTCTGTGCGGACATTGCACATTCTCCCAGTGTCTGCGTGGGTTTCCTCTGGGTACTCTGGTTTCCTCCCACAGTCCTGGTTGGGTACATTGGCCATGCTAAATTCTTGCTCAGTTTACCCGAACAGGTGCCGGAGTGTGGCGACTAGGGGATTTTCACAGTAACTTCATTGCAGTGTTAATGTTAGCCTACTTCTGACGAATAAATAAATAATCATACCCGTACCTGCAGAGAGTGGTAGCCAGACCGTGTTCTGACAGATATTTAGTATTTTAGTGATTCTGCTGATGGTGTCATGAAACTATGGGAATGCCCAATTTTAATGCTGGATGCTCCCTCAGCAGCACCTCAAGCACAGCGTGCCCAACTTTCAGTGACAATGGAAGGAACCATTTCAAGGGTTACCAAATGTCAAGCTAATTTAATAAAGCGCACCTTGCAAGATACTACCATGCATTTCTGTAGATCATGGCATGCCTACCTAGGAATGGCTACAGGGAACTGTATTCAGCAAGTGTAGAGTTCCATTATCTGCTGCAAATTTACCTGTAGATACTGTACAAAATGAGGTTGGCACATCCAGCTAAATTCTGAAACTTAGTTCATTGCAGGCATGCTGCAATGCAGACAGATGTGCTTGGTGCCAGGGACCAGCGCATAGGGCAACCACCCTCA
Organism: Mustelus asterias; assembly: GCF_964213995.1. NCBI lineage: Eukaryota > Metazoa > Chordata > Chondrichthyes > Carcharhiniformes > Triakidae > Mustelus > Mustelus asterias. The sequence goes on along the minus strand of NC_135801.1, from coordinate 92,719,452 downwards.
CAACAATACGGTCACACAAAGTCACGATTTACTGCCAAATGTGCTCCCAAAACTAAACTGAAACTGCAGTTGTGGTTCTGCTGATGAGCCGACCACATAAAATTGGAGAAAACACATTTCCATTCCAAACAATTTGAACCACGCCAATTAATGTTCTGAAACAAACTGTGCCAGCAGTAGAAAATAGAAAAATGAGCAAGTTTTTCATAGCACAGTGACAGTAAGTATTGCACTAGCTTCCATTTCATCAGCTTGACAACAACTTCACTGACATTAACTGAAGCACAGGAGGGGAAAGGATTAAATAACATTGACATTTTGGAGTACAGTCCCCAATATGAACAGCGATGCATGCTTGAAAATCCATTGCCAGTTGAGTTACAATTTGTGTCAGGAAGTGATTATCAAGCTTTCAATCCAAATGCTCAATGTATTTCTTCCTGGAACAGGTATTCCAGCTGCACCTGCATTGATTTCTACAGTCCATCACTGAATGTAGGTCTGTGAGATTCACTCTGCAGATTAGACTGGAATTGGCTCAGGTTCAGCTGCACTCGGAAGCAATACAAATAGAGCAGAAGGACTGACAGCTTGAAAACTGTTCCCTGACAGAAACTTCACTGTTCTCGGAGGGAGAAAAAATGTGTTTTCAAACATTTGTCATTGAGAAGAGAAACTCTTGCTGTTGCAGCTGACAACTAGAATGCAAAAACATTTAAAAACACTTTTGTTTCCACAAAGCAAGATAACTCTGGCACAAGACAGGAATGTGAGTCTTGTGTGATATTGCTCAAAAGTTTAAGTTTGAACCACAGTCAAAAGCAATGCATGCTCAAGTTTCCTTTCGGCATCATAACAGGTGAGGCCTCTAACCAGGAATGCAAAGCCAGGAAGTTACTCAATCAGAGCTACACAATGGCACATTGGTTAGCAATGCTACCTCACAGCACCCAGGACCCAGGTTCAATTCCGGCCTCAGGTGACTGACTGTGTGGAGCTTGCACGTTCGCTCAGTGTCTCTGTGGGTTTCCTCCAGGTGTTCCAGTTTCCTCTAACACTCAAAGATATGCGGGTTAGGTTGATTGGCCATATTAAATTGCTCCTTAGCGTCAGGGGGATTAGCAGGGTAAATACGTGAGGTTATGGGGAAAGGGCCTGGGTGGGATTTTTGTCGGTGCAAGCTTGATGGGCAAAATGGCCTTGTTCTGCACTGTCGGGATTCTATGATTCATATGCATAAAATATGACAGAAACAGGAAATGCTGGGAATTTACAACAAGTCCTATTAGCATCTTGAAATATAAATTAGAAATTCATTCTTCGAGACTCAGGGTCAAAACGGTAGAGCTCTGACACATGACCTACACATGAAATTCAGAATGTATTCTCCAATCAGGTCATCTTGCCATTCTCAGGATCACTAGGATGGAAATTCCAGCAGGGTGGAGCTGTGTTTCTAACTTGTGGCTCTTATAAGAATCGATCCCTACTAGAGGTGTCAAATTGAGAAGTCAACCCTTGCTCACTCATCTTTCATCCTTATGGAAGTTGACAGATATACAGCAATAAAGAAGGCCATTCAGCCCATCATATCTGTGTTAACTTTTTGAAAGAGCTATCAGATGTAGTCCCATTCACGTGCACTCTCTCAATTACCCTGTGTTTTTTTCTTTTTCAAGTGTACATTAAGGTCTCTTTAGAAACTTACTACTGAATCTAATTCCACCACTCTTTCAGGCAGAGTGTTCCGCAACCTAGTAACTTTTTAAAGGAAAAAAAAATTCTCATCTTCCCCACTTGAATCTTTAGATTTAATTTCTTTCCATCCCTAGCATATAATTGGCGCTGGTGTGCTAGTTCTCTCAGAGAGCCAGAGTTGCTGTGGAAAAATGAACTCTCACATGCATGTTGCAGTCTGGAACTATGTATAGCAGTAGTAAAGGTTCCAACATCCTTTTCATCTGATGGATGGACCTCCCCCACTCTTACCACCTGCCATTGACATGCGTTGGAAAGCTATGCAGACTTATACTCAACCTGTTTGGCTTCGTTACGAACACTCCTTCCTTGGCCATCATATCCTGTGGCGGGGCTCATGCCTGGAGTTTCTGATCCAGAACCAGGCATGCTACCCACTGCACCATGAAACCTCCTTATAATCTGAACCATTTCTACATGCAGGTTATTTACATGATGAAAGCGCCACTACGTTAAAGGAACATTGCTTGCACCTCATATTTCCTTTATTTTTTTCTGGACTTCTTATGCCAGTGTTGATGCAATAACCATTAATATCTCAGAGACTTTCACTGTTCAGGAGGGGGAATTAACTACAGGAGACCTCAGAAGAGAGCCAACTCTTTTTTCCTAAATGGTTAGCTTGTGATATCATTATTAACATCAACAGAAAGTTGGCAAAATGAATCTAGGATTGTGTCAATGAATTCAGGATCAAAACGCAGTGAATGAGATATACACGATTGTGCTGTACCATCTGTTACAACGCTGAGTAATTTTCAGTGCATTCTATAGCAGCAGCAGTCACCTCAGAAAGAGTTTGCGCATTTTGCGGATTCTTGAAACTCAGTGACTGTGGGAAGCTAGAGATTGAGGGCAAGGGTTTGGGGTGGTTACAAGGAGTATAGGGTGCAGCAGAAAAGGTAGAAATGGAAACGCCAGCAATGGGACAATGCAACCATGGGATGGCAGCAGAGGGTGAGACATAGAGGTAGAAATGAAAGAAGGCTGCTCTTGGTGACATGCTGGAGGTGGGGGGTATGGGGAGCGGTGTTAACCTGACCTATTAGTGGAAAACCACCAGGATCAGGTAGAATTAGAGTTACACCCCTTTTCAATAATTCTCAATAGAAGTTGCTTGGGAGAGAATGACGTGGGAAGAAATATGATTAAAAAAGGGATTTTCAACAGAATTGAAGGCGTAATAGGAAAGTGTTAAAAGCAGTGTTACACTTCAGGATATGTAAGCACATATAAAATGTATAATATAGTTGGACATCTCAATTGCTTTAAGCAAGGGGCTTTTGATTTTGAAGCCAGTAGTGGTCAGATGGATGCAGAGATTCCTGCCAGTATAGGAGTTCCTCGCTGGTTGGGTAAACTCTGCCGGCCTCAAGCAGCTCGTTGGGTGGAATACTGCACAGAGCAAAGATTGTTCTGTCAAAGGAAGGTATGGTGGAAAAGAGGGCAAACTGGCTCAGGCGAACTTCTCTGCTTGCATCATGCTTTGTGCCAACTGATGCAATGCAAACCTCCAGGCGCAAGGGGGTAGATTTACAATTGGTTTCGTTGTGAAGAGAAACAACAGCTAAAGTACTTCTTAATTAAACAGTGACTACTGTCAAAGTGGAAGAAACAGATGGTCCAAATTCTTTGAGTCTCTGGCCACCCGGTATGAAACCATGTGTTTCTGCCCATCTCACAGCATTACTCCCACAAAACAGATGCCCAGTAATGGAAAATTGCACTTTGAATTAGTCATCTACACTCCAGATGTGTTTTGCATGCATGTATTTTCCACAAATCGATTCTCCATGGCCCTTGGAGCAAATACTATTATCATGTTATCCTGGAGGGAAAGCTGTGGCACAGTGTCAAAGCAGAGTCGCAAACTGCATCCAATGTTTTATTCATGGCACTGAATTAATGCAGGTCGATGCCCAAGATAAGCTTTCCAGGAAATCACAACACTAAATACACACATCGACATGCATGAGCAGCGTGTGACAGGAAACACAGGCATGAATAAACAGTTACACAGCTCCGCAGATTGCTCACGGACATCGCGCTCCACACGAGACATACGTTATGCATAATAAACAAGTTACCCACATAAATACAAAATTCTCAATTCACAGTGAAATACTTTGGTGTTATTTCCATACAGTATTTATATGGATAGAAACCTTATTCTGGTCAATGATTAATTACAGCAGTGGCACTCTGCGTATTCACATAATGAATCAGCATTCACACTTGAAATTATTTAAGTACTGTACTTTGCAGACTACAAAATGTAACTGTATTTTTAAAAACAGGGGAGGCATATGCAATATGTTGTCAAGTGCAATAGACTTAGATTAGAAACTGTTCTGTAAAAAGCTGTTGCATTCTGAAAGTTTAGCCTCCCAGTAAATAAACTTCCAGTACAATATAACCACAACATCTTAAAAATTATAGATGAGATCACTGCACTGCTGTTGCCTCAAATTAAGTCCTTATTATAGGTCCAAGTTCCAAATTACATTGAATTGTATGCCTTGTGATGAACTTCTTGCATAACTAGCAGCACTGGTATAACCAACCATCTCCCACTTTACATACAGTCAAATCTTGTGTTAGGCTAAATGCAGTCACAGAAAAAGAGCAGGGCTCACCATCATCACATGTGAAGTCCTGGATTGCTACATCCTGGATCGGAATTTCCTTCAAAAAATAGGGCTTCTGACAGCGAGGGTTTCCGGTGACTATGCGTTTCTTTCTCAGCCACTCACCCAACCAGGCCAGATGACAATTGCAGTTAAAGGGATTGGCCAGCAGATTTCTGAAGAGACCAGGAAAGGATTAATCACTGAGAAAATGACTTTAGTTTCAGTGTAACCCATCGCAAGTCAACACATAATAAGAAACAATATTTTTCTAAAAGCATAGCTTTTGGTATAGCTCATGCCTTTGCCTGAAATCTTGTTTAGGATACAGCTACAAATGTGCACTAAATTTTATTTGAATTACTATACAAATGACGCAAAAGCACTGTTGATATTTAGTTAAACCGCCCTATATGGAGTCAACTATTAATGGTGTAGTGAGCAATAAATGAAATCAGGCTGGAAATGACCAAAATGATTTAATTCTTAATCTTTTTCTTGTTTTCCAGTATCACCATGTTTTGGCATCTTGTAATCTGACACATCCCATGGGTTATGGCATAAGGTCTAGTATAAATAAATGCAGGCAACATTGAAGTCTGTATCAGGGTTGATCGCAATGAATTGAAGTACTAGCATTACTCGCAACTGTATTACCATTGAGGAGGTCTCTACTTTTCCATTTATTTTGCATTACAACAAACCTTGGATATGGCCAAAGCGCACAATAGACTGAGTGCAAAATAAACTACGGAGGTTGAAAACAGTTGATGAAAAGTCAAGGTCACTCAGGAAACAGTGATTAAGTGATACGACACTTGGCTTCAGAGGCTTGCAGATTGCAGAAGGAAGGGAAATTTTTGAGGGAAGGATTTCCAATTTTTATGGTCCAGGAATGAATGGACCAGTTAAATGGAAATTGGATCAAGATTTGAAAATTGTGAAGATAAAACGTAGAGAACGTTGGATGGTATTTTTACTCTTTAGAAGAAATAAGGCAGGTGAATTCAGAAGAGCACTGAATTGCAGTTGGAGTGTATCAATGAAATAGATCACGACAAGAAAGTCTAAAGGCCTGACAGAAATTGGAGTTTAGAGCTGAGAGAAGGATTTCCATTCAGATGATAAGTTTTGTTCTGATGTCCTGGAGTGTGAGAAGTGCTAGAAATGTCTCCCAGATGAAGAAGCAATATTAAAGGCTCAGCTGAGCTTGGGCTTTATAGCACGTAGGGACATAGAACAGGTTTAAGGAGCTAAATGGTCATTTTGTTTCTGTCATTCAGTGGACTCATGACTGACATTTGATCTAACTCCATATACCTGCTTTTGTCCCATATCCCTTAATGCCTTTGGTTAACAAAATATTAGCAATTTCAGATTTTAAATTAATAATTTATCTAGTGTCAGTTGCTATTTGTTCCAAGCTTTTACCACCCACTTTGTGCAGGAGAGTTTCCTAACTTCCCTCTTCAAGGAACTCTAAAGAAGAGTCATTAGGACTCAAAATGTTAATCCTGTTTCTCTCGCCACAAATGCTGCCAGACATGCTGAGTATTTCCAGCATTGTCTGTTATTATTTCACTCCTGAAAGGTTGAATCAAATTTTTAGACTATGCCCTCTTGTCCTGAACTTACCAATGGGCAGAAGTAGTTTCTCTTTACCTATCTGATCTGTTCCCCCGAAGCTTCAATTAAATCACCCCTTACCCATCTAAATTTCAGAGAATACAGTCCACATTGTGCAATCTCATCTTGTAATTTAATGCTTTAAATCCAGATATCATTCTGGTAAATTTACACTGCACTCGCATTCACGATAATATATACTTCCTAAAGTGTGGTGCCCAGAACTGCTCAAGTACTCTCAATGCGGTCTAACCATGGCTTTGCACAGTTGCAACATAACTTTAACCACCTTCTATTCCAATTCTCTCGGTATAAAGAGCAGCATTTCATGAATTATTTTCTGTAACCTGTCCATGATGCTTTATAGAATCATAGAGCTTTAAAGCACAGAAAGAGGCCTTTGGCCCATTTTGTCTGTGACCGCCATCAAGCATGTATCTATTACAATACCATTTTCCAGCACTTGATATATAGACAATGGCATTTCAAGTGCTCATCTAAATACTTCTTTATTATTAATATTCGTGGGCTCTCATGTCTCTTTTAACTTCTACTGTTTCTCACTTTTCACCATTTTTGTTCTTTAGGAAGTATCCTGTTCTAACCTTTTAGTTTTTAGGAATGAGTTTGAATATTATCAACTCAACATCTAATGGGTGCAGGCTCATACAACTCAAAACTGCTCCTCAGAAGCTGCTGCAATAATTGGAAACAGTTGAGGGGAAATCTTTTTCTGTGATTGGGGTGAAGGTGCATTGTATAGCAGCAGGCAGCATGCTATATACCTGAATAAGGTGCTCAGTGCTGGTGCTAATTGCCCGACATGGAAAATTGCTTCATTCACTCATCTTAATTAAGACAAAAACCAAAACACTTTGGCATGAGAAAAGCTTAGAGACTTTTGAAGGAAAAGATTTGAAGGAAAAGATTTGAGCTGAGCATTGTGCTGATCATTATGCAATCGTGGAATCACACAGGAACAGCGGCCAAGGTGAACTTTGCCGGGATGAATGTTCTTTATAGTCCCAAACTTTTATTGCGCTTCTCTGACATGTTTTGAGTTTGAAAGAAACCATCCAATCCAGAACACAATGCATTATTGGTTGCAGCTCACTTAGCTGTAATTCAAATTGTCAATGAGCTTTTAGCACGTGGTCAAACTGTGCTGAACTAATAAATAGGTAATTCAATCCGAAGATGAAAAGGGGAAGCTGCAGCAACTTACTCTCAGATTGGATCTAGACTTTACAAAGGCCATTTCATTAACATGCCAATTTCAGACTCCCATCACTTACTTGCACAAACAAATAGGTTTCCCTTTGGAGCTGACAGCTGCACTGATTATACTGATTACATGTCACTTTCAAAAAATGAATTTCCTACTGAAAGTCCCATTGCCCTCGATAACCAATCAACCCTCAGCCAGAAAATCTATAGACATGAATAAACATAAAGAATGCTTGTATTCTTGTGTAAAATTAGATGACAGGTTAAAATGCTTTGGCTTACATGCAAAAAACACAAGCCATCAATACTAAAAATGAAATCCCAGTTTACTGAACTGTCCATCCGTAGGCTCCTCATATATCTCTTAACAACTTACAGCGTGGACAGAGAATGGAGAGTGTCAAAAGCTCCTGGAGAAATGGTAGTTATCTGATTGTCGTAGAGTGAGAGCAGACGAACAGAACTCAGGCCTGTGAATGTGTTATTGCTGACGCAACTAATCTTATTGCTCCTCAGCATCCTACGGGATAGAAAACAGAATTATTACAACATGGTCAGAGGTAGGTTTATGAGATGGGCCATCCATAATCCATCCCGTTGATACACAGAGACAAACTCGTCTAAAACTGTAATTCTTCACAGTCAGAAAGTAAATACTGTTTAAAGAAAAGCACTGCTTTAAGATTTGACAATTTAAAATTGGTTACAAAATGTTTAAGGGTACTTGGAAATAGAGGGAGGAGCCTCCATCACCCTAATTATACTGATGACACTGTACTAAGATAAATTGCCACATAGACTGAAAGCACTTTACTTTTGATGGAAATGAATAGACCACAGGATCTTATAAACATCAGAAACATTCAGGAGCAGCTGAGTGTGCTAGATTATAAGAGCAAAGTAACTTCATGGCATTATCTGTGGAATAAAAAAAACAGCTTGTGCTTTGGAATTAACTCATATCCTAAAGCAATTATGGCCCATTTGAGGCGGAAACACACTTTTATACTTAAAAAAAACAAGTGATGCTTCAATATGGCAACTGCGTTTCTTAATGCTGATCCCTTCCTATTCTGCAGATGTAATAATAATTCAAACAGTCAGCTCACACTGAGAAAGTCTGGCCCTTCATCAGCATGTAGGTCCCAAAGCTTTTTATACATACTCTGACCTTTAGCTTGCTATCTCTGGGCTCAACCAGAGGTATCTTTCTGGCTGGAAGGATAACAGATTAATGGCCATGACATTTGTAAATCCAGTATTCATTTTTACAGATTAGATATTTTGAAAAACTCATCCTCTGGTACAGCAGAAGCAAAAATCGTTCAGCAAACTATCCATGGCTATCCATGCCTTCATGTCATATGGCATAACTTTGCTCAGTCCTGATGAGAGAAGAATTCTTAAACTGATCGTTTCGCCCCCAGTTTTCTCTATTCTTCTCCTGAAAATACAGATTGTCATCCCTCCAATGATAACTGTTTACAAAAACTAAGACATCTACCACCAAGAAAGACAAGGGCATCAGGTGCATGGGGACTCCATTGCCTCCAAATTCCTCTCTAGGTCACATACCACACTGACTTGGAGGTGTATTGCAATCCTTCACTGGCTTAGGCTCTTGTGGGAAAATCTAGGACCAGGTGTCATATTCTCAGAGTAAGGGGTCACCCTTACAGAGATGAGGAGGAATTTCTTCTTTCAGAAGGTAGTGAATCTGTGGAATTCTTTACCACAGAGGGTTGTAGAGGTTGGGTCATTAAGAATGTTCAAGGCTGAGATAGACAAGATTTTTAATCAGTAAGGGAATCAAGGCTAAGGTGATAAGGCGAGAAAGTGGAGTTGAGGATTATCATATCAGATCAGTCATGATTTCATTGCATGGCGGAGCAGGCTCGATGGACCAAATGGCCTATTTCTGCTCCTATATCTTATGGGCTTATAGTTTTATAGGAAGTCAGCCCCTGCCTTTTCTATTGAATCCATTTCCACCACCTGTTGTTGTCTCCCTTCCTGGCATCACCATACCACTCCATTTGTCTCTCTATTAGGGCTCTGTTGATGATCCATGATGTAGGCCCCAGTGCTGTACTGCCAACTAGAGAGCAACCACTGATTGGTGGCAGCTCGCGGGTATGGAATATTCACGTCCACACTAGGTGGTTATGGTGATTTAATGTCCCCAGTGGAGCTGCAAGCCTCATAGACAGGGTTCCTGCTACCAATTAGGCACTTTATCCTGTTGGGATTCCTGGAGATGGGGTTGGCAGAGGTGCCACCAGTTTTGACTTTGGAGGTCGGGACCCCCACCGCTCATGTTAATTTCTGCTCAATTATGTGAATCCTGTCAAAAATGCACCACTCAAAAATCCATCTGATCTCACTGGGATGAAAATTATACATAGCTCTTCTCTCCCCTCTCACAATAAAAATGTCAGCAGTCAGTTTTTTTGCAAAACAACATAAAAATTTGCAAAGAATTGGTTCCTTTAGAAAGAGAGAACTTGCATTTATACAGTCTCTCACCATGTCCCCAGGATTACAATAACTTGGTTATTTTTGAAGTGCTGTTATGCAGGCAACTATCTCTGCACACAGCAAGGTACCTTAAATAGTAAAGGATAGACCAATTAATCTGTATTGATGAAGTAAGCAATGTTAGCTGGAACATTAGGCACAGTCTCCACTTCCATTTGGGTCTTTTTCACCAACCTAAACAACCACACAAGGTTCCAAGTTTAATAATATCTCGAAGTGCAGCTTTCCCTCATAACTGCACTGAAATATGAGCATGGCTGAGCTTAAACGCTCAACTTTATGATTCAGAAGTAATGGTGCAACCAAGTGATCCAGGATTATACCAATAAATACTCCCCATCATTAACTGATTTGACATAAAACACTTACATTTGCAGAGTACCACACACCGTGCATTTAAGTAATCTAGCTTCTATAATCCTAATGGTTTTAAGGTGACACATTCTCCTGGGTAATGTAAGCATAAGACAGAATGCAGAAAAGCACTTTCCCATTGGAACGTCAAATGAGCCTACTGTCATAAGTAGCATGCTGCTGTGATTAAAACATGTTTTAACCTTGTGTGTTCTTCTCGTAAAATCTGAACAGAAATGTAATAGTGCATTTAATACCTGCAGCGTCATGTCTGTGAGGCCTATCTCCACTTGATTTAGTGTTCGGGTAACTTATACCAGTGTACTTAAGGTAAAAATAAAAGGTCAGTGTGCTTTGAATATATTGATCAAAAATTAGAAATGCTGATTTCTTGATTAAATGTAAACATGTCCAACTCTTTTCTCCAGATTGAATGCTGCATCTCAGTCTGTGTGTGCATAATCTAAACCCATGGGAAAAAAACTGAACAAAGCATCCGAGGGGATAATGACATTATCTATAATGAGGTCGTTTTCATTGAGTCAATAGACTAAGAAAAACTCGGGAGGCAGTTGTTGCAAGCTAGCTGTCGTCCAGTTGTGCAAAATGGAAAATTAACAGCAAAATTGTTTCACTTACAGTGTTTTAAGACTATCCAGGCCTTTGAACATTTTGCGGTGCACAATTTCCAGGCGGTTACCCGTCAGCAGGACTTCATTTACACCAGTAGCTCCCTCGAATACGCCCTCCTCAATATCTGTAATCTTATTATTGCTCAAATTTCTAAAAGACAAAGCATGGAAGGAATTCAGAAACTTACAGGCTTAATTGAAAATATTCACCTGAGCTGGGCTCAGATGTCAGGTTTCATCAAGTGAGCATTGCCTTATATGGATATAGGAAACAAATATTGAACAGAAGGCATTTTCCTCAGTTAGTAATCTGATGGAGGTGTCAAAGGTCAGGCCAATTAAATTCTATCAATACAATCAGACAGCAGAGCAAATCCTATCTCTCCCCAATAAACGTGAGGGAGGTATTTACGCCCTCCGACAGAACACAATTCTGGGATGCTTGTGACATAAATGATTAGAATTTGGAGCAGAATCTACATCTTGCTCCCTTTAGGTTGAATGTAAAATTGTGCTAAGGGCAGTGCTTCTGCCGGCTGCCGCAAATCACAGGAATCCTAGAAATCAGATGTACTCCTAAGGGGCCCATTGGAATCTATATCAACTGAGAGTGGTCATAGGTTCTATTCCAGGCCTGACATAGGCTGCAAAGTTAAGACTGAATGCAATAGGATTGACTGCTATCGGAGCAAGGACTTGGAACAAAAGAACCAGTGAGCTTAGCCAACCTACCCCTTTGGCCTGAGCAACCTCATCCATGCCCTCTCAGGGTGCCAGGCTGCTGCTCTGTGATTACTCTATCTCCACTGGGAAAGGGTCACTGCTGCATATCCACCCCTACTACTTAAATGACTCTATTCTTTGGATTTGGATGAGGACATGCCCAGATTAAAAACAGTAAGCAGAATTTCCACCTCATGACATTCCTGCTAGCAAAATAGGAATTGGGTTTTTTATTTTTACACTTTGGCATTCAAACCAAAATGTCCTCAATGCTGTGTGATACTGACCCAATGTGCTGTAGGCAAGGTTTTGATTTCACACATCATCTGAAAACAGTTCTGTATTATTCATTCTCAGGGTGTGGGTATCGCTGGCAAGACAGAATTTATTGCCCATCCCTAGCTGCTCTTGAGAAAGTGGTAGTTGGAGTTCTTCTTGAACTGCTACATTTTCTGATTGTCCTGTCCACTTAATTGTAACAAGATGCAAGCTCTTATTGATTAATAAATGAAAAATTAGTGCCTTCCGAAAGTGATACCAAGCTATATGGACCAGGAATATTTCAGTCTTAATGTTGGATTTTTGCAAAAGTACAGTAATGGCATCGATATTTACTGGGAGGCAGAGAGAGAGTGTGATGGGGGAAGGGAGGAACATGGAAATCCTACAGACATGGAGGTTCCAAATGAAGAGTAAGATTTCATTTTTTTTCCCCAGTTCCCAAACAGCCAAATTGGTAGGCTGGCTGCCTGGTGAGAAAGCAGGAGGCTGCAGTCAGGGACACTTGGGGACAATCCCTGTCAATCAGGAGTGTGAGGGGGTAAGACCGCACATTGTACATTTTTCTAAATTATATATAGATAAGTCATTGCTGTTCATAAATTTTCAAAAACTGACCAAAGACCTTTAAAATGACTGAAACTGTGTCTGTCTGTGACCCCTGAACAAAAGAAGCCACTTTGCATTTTTAGGAAAATCCACACCTCATTATCTCTGAGGAAACACTAGCGGTCCCTGTGGACTGTATAACCCAACTTTAAAAAGAGTTATACATAGGCCATCTGTATTTAATAATCCAGGCTGGCCTGGATACTAAGACATAGGCACCACAACATTCTTTTCAACTCCTAATGGCTGAGATGATTAACAGTTGGTGGGAATCCAAACGATGGATACACATCCTTTGTCAAAGATGATGGAGAGGTGGGAGTCATGTGAGATGGGCCTCTGGCATGTGCAACAAGTAATACTGTCTTGCTGAACTGTTCAGTCTGCTGTTTAATATTTGACTAGCAGGCCACACTGAAGGAGCTCTGGCCCAAGTTGGACACCGAGCCCCAGCTACCTTGTCTCTGATGGGAGTTCTGTGCCATTGCCTATCAGACCGATTCATCTCTGTATGCCTATCTCATTGTATGAAGTCAACACCATTATAAAAGTGAATTATACAGCATTGGTTTTCAACCCATTGACCTCAGTGAAGGAATACCTCATTTGAATTTGATTCTGGACTCTGGAATACACATGAACCAATATTTATTTTCTCTGTGGTCTCTGTACTATAAATCCTTATTTTCCCTGTCTTTTTCTTTAATATCTGAATGCGGAGGTGACATTGCGACCTTCCTCCCATGTTTTGACTGTGTGCAACTGAACTAACCCTTTGAGTTCATTCTACCTCGAGTTTGCTGTGCGATTGTTAATAGAAAATTCGATCATACCAAAACTGGGAAATACTCCACTGCTGATAAACAAGGAAAGAAATCAAAACACCTTCCTGTTCACAGCTGGGTGATGAAAGAAGACATCAGTGCTGTTTAAATTTAAATAAGAGTGATAAGGACTCAGGATTGGAATGTGGGGCAATGGAGGAATGGAGCAAGCATGGGGCAATGGAACTGCTTGGAGATTAAAGAGCTCAGTAACTGGAGGGGGAGGTTAGGGCTAAGGATCAGAATTCAGCAGGAGGCTCGAATTTGGGGCTTGTTGGAGGAATGACACCAATTGCAGTGTTGAGGCGAGGCTATGCTTTGCAAAAGGTTTCCTTGAGTGATTGGATATGGAAATATTACATCAGCACTATCAACCTATGAAAATCAGCTGTTGAATGAAGGCAGAGTTGGGCATGGTCGTGCTGTCCATACAGTCAACCATCCATTGATGCTCCATTTCGGCTCATGGATAAAGAAGGCCCACTTGTTGTCTGTGGAATCCCACAGAGGTATTAACTATTACTTTCAGAAAGAAAGTACTTGCATTTATGTAACACTTTTCTTAACCACAAGATGTCTGAGGCGTAGTCACTGTTGTAGGAAATATGGCAGCAATCTGTGCAAAGCATACTGCCACAAACAGCAATGAAATAACTGACCAGATAATCTGTTTTAGTTATGCTGTTTAAGTGATATATGCTAGAATGGTTACCGCACAGGCCTGTCGAGCCTGCGCCAGCTCTCTGCAGCAGGAATTTAGCTCGTCCCATTCAGTGCTTCCTCTCAGCTGCATGGGTGCACAGCTGCACAACAATCGAGAATGTACAGTGCAGAGTACCCACAGGTCCAGCACAAATGGCTGAGCAGCAATCTTAAAGGAACAGCTAATCTCCTGACACTAGGGTCAATTTAGCATGGCCAATCAACCTAACCCGCACATCTTTGGACTGTGGGACGAAACTGGAGCACCCGGAGGAAACCCATGCAGGCACGTGGAGAATGTGCAAACTCGACACAGACAGTGACCCGAAGCTAGAATTGAACCTGGGTCCCTGGTGCTGTGAGGCAACAGTGCTAACCACTGTGCCACCATGCCACATTGATTCTACCTGAATTTATTATGGTTTTCTAAATGCCCTGTTACTACCTTCTTAATTGGATTCAAGCTTTTTTCCAATGAAAGATGTTAGGTTAACTAGCCTACTGCACTCTGTCTCTCTTCTTTCTTGGATAAAGGTTATATATACATTGGTGGTTTTTCAATCCATCGGGACTTTTCCAGAATTTAGGGAATTTTTGAAGATGATAACCATTTCTGCAGCCACTTCATTCGAGACCCTGGGATGCAGGGTGCTTGTCAGTCTTTGGTCCCATTAATTTTTCTAGTACTTTCTCTGACAATAGTGATTATTTTCAGTTCCTCTCTCCCTTTTTCCCTTATTTTTCTACTATTCTTGAGATGCTTTTTTTCCCTCATTTCCTTGTGCAGATAGATAGAAAATACTTGTTCAGAGCTTCTGTCATCTCCTTTTTTTCCATTAATTCCCAAGTCTCATCCTCTAAGACACCAATGCGGACATTAGCTATGCTTTTCTCTTGTAGAATATAGTTGTAGAATATTTTACTGTCTGTTTTTATATTTCTTGCTAGTTTTCTCTCATACTCCAACATCTCCCTCTATGATTGTTTTACTCATCCTTTGCTATTTTCTAACATTTTCCCAAATGTTCTGGCCTACTACTAATCTTCAGAGCATTGTTCGTATTTTCTTCCAACTTGATATTCTTAACTTGTTTACTTAGCCATGGATGGTGTATCCTTCTCATAGAATCTTTCTTTCTCAATGGAATATACTCATGTTGAGAGTTATGAAAATCTCCTTAAGTGTCTTTTACCTTCACCTGAACAGGCAGGTGAGGCTTCTGTTTAAAGTTTCCTCCAAAAGAATTCAGTGCTCCCTCAGCACTGTACTGTCAGCCTTCATTTCTCAATTTAAGCCCTCGTGTGGGACTTGAACCCAAAACGTTATGATTCAGAAGCAAGAGTGCGACCAACTGAGCTAGGGCTAACACACAAGCTGATAAGGAAGGCCGGGAGCCAGTACATCCAGCACATCATCTAAAATGTACCCCTTCAGGTGGATTCCTGCCAGACAATACGGTCAGACTGTAGCAGAGTGATAGTCAACTCCCAATATCTTCATATTAATCTATTTCTGGAAACTCTTGGTTAAATGGGCACTTCCTCTGTATTGATTTACTGTTATACTCTGCTGAATTGCATCACAATAACATTCAAAGTTAATTACCACTACTGGTCTGGTTCCGGTGCTTTCAAATATGACAATAAAATGCAAATGTTCCACTTGTTGAACTGCCCTATTTTTAATGCCTGATCAGGAAGTGAACCAACACTTTCAGGTCCTAATGCCATCCTAGTTAAACCTCCTAAACGTGGCTACCGGTACTTAAAGAGTAGTTAATGGCAATCAAGTACGTGAAGTAGTCCTTTGTTCTCTGTCAGTAAATGTGCCAATGATTTGAAAAATCAGAGATCTGCGTTATATATACTTAAAGGAGACAGTAAGCAAGTACTGCCAGGGAAGTTGCAGGAGATTGTGGATCGTGCTTTCGGCTTGCAGGAGCTGGCATTCCCTGCTGTTCCAGCATAAGAGGTCAGCTGGCTGAATGTGAAGTGGGAGATGCCAGTGCTCGAATCAAGAAAAGTTGCTTTTGGCAGTAGCTTAGCACACAGGAGCAACCTGCCAACTCCAATCTGCCTCACTAACCATGCTAACAGCACATTACAGGTCACTTGTGTAACTGTCTTAAATAATGTCTTTCACAAAACAGAGCCCACAGAGGTGGAAGCTGCATTTGGGAAAATTGCCCTAAGGTTCAAGTTCAACTCACATTTTGCGGAGCTGTGGGAGTTTCTTGAAGATGCCAGTGGCTTCCAATACTGTAAATTCATTGTTGTTAAGGCGCCTAAAATGTTCAAGTGGAAAATAAATCAATTAGCAAAATTTCATCGCAAGAATGTTTTTAACCTAAACTTTTCACACATCAAACCCGTGCGTTTTTTCCCCAGGTGAACCTGATGATTCTTTTGAGGTAGCTTTTGTCAATTTAAAGTTGAAGAATTTACTTCCAAATGTTCGCAATTGAAGTTGGGAGTGATCTTTTTTCCCCCTGAGTTCACAGCTTTATACTAATATTTAACCAGATAAGGATCTGAATACTGTGTCACCTTCATTTTCAAACTGAAACATGACACCATCCTTCAGGAGCACGAAGGTGACCTGAAGAGAATGTGCAACTGAGTAAACCTTTACTTAGGACAATGGAATTGATTTGCCCCACTACTAATTATGTATGTGGGGATGAAACGCACCACTATGACTATGGACCATGCGGCAGTGGTTACAGAACCTTGACTCGGGAGTGAAAGTCTTGGTTGAGTAACCTTTATCCTTGAACAAAGATTAAACAAAACAGAAATGCTAGAATTCAAACCTCCCTCACTGCAATGTTCTCCCTCTCCTCCTAAAGGTGCTGACCTATGCTGAAGTTCATCAGGCCACAGTCTCATGCCATTCTGAAAGCGTGCACTTAGCATGAGTACTGGTCAACTATTTGGCAGGGTGGCAATACCGATGATTCTTCCCTCACTCAATTTCTACAAAAGTGCATTTTCCAGCAGGACTCATTGGAACGCAATCAGGATGGGAAACCCAGGCTGAGAATTTAACTTCCTATATCACACTGAGGGCAACTGGGGTGTGTTATTCCTGTCGGTTTATACTGATTGCGTTATTCCTGTGGGTTTATACTGGGTGTGTTATCCCTGTGCGTGTAAAATCTAACTGATGATCTAGCTGAGACTGACTAACCTCTATTTCATAGCTCTGATCCATGTGTGGCAATGTCTTACCAAATGACAATTGCAGGCTCATAATGTCAAAACAATTAAAATTAGGCCATTCAATTTAATTTTGCAAAAGGGAATTACTGCTTTAGCAACAGAAGAGCTCCTGTGTCTAGGATATATGAGATGGGCTGTGTGTTACAGTTCAGCAAATCCAGCACAGACATTTGCATCACAGAAATAGGGTTTGGGGTTCAGCAGAACTGATTCACAACTGTCAAAATTTTCAATCTGCAGTTCACATGAGCTATAGGTCTTTATCCTCCTATCCTTGTGGTTATAAATTGGGTGCAATGTTCCCCTGTGAATTAGACAGTGTGTGTGCATCATCCCTTGTGATTGATATATTGGGCACGGTATTGCGTTGGGTTATAAATTGGACAAGCTCTTGCTGTGCTCGATAATTGGGATGTTCCCCTCTGAATTATACACTGGATGTGTTATCCGATTTAAGTTATAAAATTTGCATCCTATCTCTCTGGCTTATACATTGGGTGTGTTATCCCTGTGGTTTTACACTGGGTGTGTTATTCCTGTGGGTTTACACTGGGTGCATTATCCCTGTGGGTTTACACTGAGTGTGTTATCCCTGTGGGTTTACACTGGGTGTGTTATCCCTGTGGGTTTACACTGGGTGTGTTATCCCTGTGGGTTTACACTGAGTGTGTTATCCCTGTGGGTTTACACTGGGTGTGTTATCCCTGTGGGTTTACACTGGGTGTGTTATCCCTGTGGGTTTACACTGAGTGTGTTATCCCTGTGGGTTTACACTGGGTGTGTTATCCCTGTGGGTTTACACTGGGTGTGTTATTCCTGTGGGTTTACACTGGGTGTGTTATCCCTGTGAGTTTACACTGGGTGTGTTATTCCTGTGGGTTTACACTGGGTGTGTTATCCCTGTGAGTTTACACTGGGTGTGTTATCCCTGTGAGTTTACACTAGGTGTGTTATCCCTGTGGGTTTACACTGGGTGTGTTATCCCTGTGGGTTTGCACTGGGTGCGTTCTCCCTGTGAGTTTACACTGGGTGTGTTATCCCTGTGGGTTTACACTGGGTGTGTTATCCCTGTGGGTTTGCACTGGGTGCGTTCTCCCTGTGAGTTTACACTGGGTGTGTTATCCCTGTGGGTTTACACTGGGTGTGTTATTCCTGTGGGTTTACACTGGGTGCGTTATCCCTGTGGGTTTACACTGGGTGTGTTATTCCTGTGGGTTTACACTGGGTGCGTTATCCCTGTGGGTTTACACTGGGTGTGTTCTCCCTGTGGGTTCGCACTGGGTGTGTTATCCCTGTGAGTTTACACTAGGTGTGTTATCCCTGTGGGTTTACACTGGGTGTGTTATCCCTGTGGGTTTGCACTGGGTGCGTTCTCCCTGTGAGTTTACACTGGGTGTGTTATTCCTGTGGGTTTACACTGGGTGCGTTATCCCTGTGGGTTTACACTGGGTGTGTTCTCCCTGTGGGTTTACACTGGGTGTATTATCCCTGTGGGTTTACACTGGGTGTGTTATCCCTGTGGGTTTACACTGAGTGTGTTATCCCTGTGGGTTTCCACTGAGTGCGTTATCCCTGTGGGTTTACACTGGGTGCTTTATCCCTGTGGGTTTACACTGGGTGCGTTATCCCTGTGGGTTTACACTGGGTGTGTTATTCCTGTGGGTTTACACTGGGTGCGTTATCCCTGTGGGTTTACACTGGGTGTGTTATCCCTGTGGGTTTACACTGGGTGTGTTATCCCTGTGGGTTTACACTGGGTGTGTTATTCCTGTGGGTTTACACTGGGTGTGTTATCCCTGGGGTTTACACTGAGTGTGTTATCCCTGGGGTTTGCACTGAGTGTGTTATCCCTGTGGGTTTTATACTGGGTGTGCTGTCCCTGTGGGTTTACACTGAGTGCGTTATCCCTGTGGGTTACACTGGGTGCATTATCCCTGTGGGTTTACACTGGGTGTGTTATCCCTTTGGGTTTATACTGAGTGTTTTATCCTGTGGTTTTACATTCAGTGTGTTATCCCTATGGGTTTACACTGGGTGTGTTATCCCTGTGGGTTTACACTGAGTGCTTTATCCCTGTGGGTTTACACTGGGTGTGTTAGCCACTGAGACCCACAGCTTGAAGAATACAGCTGCGAGCACCAAACTTAACAGTGACCTCCATATTATTTAATGTCTCTCAAATACCCAGACACAAAACAAACTTTATTCAGTATTAATGAGTTGGCATCTCAGACGCATGGCATCAATGGAGTACAATCATTTATGGGTAACAAAGTCACTCTGTAACGCAATATTTGAAAATCAAACCCTGTTTCAAACAATTTGGCCACTGGTGTCTAATTTCTATCTGATCTGCAGGCCAGAGCCAACACTGGCACAGTTATTAACACTTGCCAACAGACATCCAAGTGACTTTTTCCCCTTTCCTTTTTTCTAATGTTCATGTGCAACCAACAACCCTTCTTCCATGAGTGTACCTTCTTTCTTCCAGCTCAAGAGACATGGGCCTACTGCCTGAAGCTATTTTCTAAATGTATTCTACAGTTCTTTGTTTCGCTGCCAAAGTGTAGATGAGAAAGACTAAGTCTGTGTGTGTGCAGTAGTGGGCTTGCTGTGCCAACTTACAACTCTGCAGTGTACTGAGGGATGTGATCAGGAATTTTCGTAAGCCTTTGATTGGAGCAGTCCACAGTGGTTCCCTCGCATCGACACTTTTCAGGGCAAGCAAGGTCCAGGAAGCAGTCTCCACTGAGTTTGGATCTGTAATCCTCTGTGCCTGCAGATTATTTGAGTCAAAATATGCAGATTACTCAAGTCGGCAAACAGAAAAGCAGGCATTTTAACAGGAGAAGTAAAACTATGCAAAGAGACTCAATTAACTCGCAAGAAAAAAAAGGGTCGATTTTTAAGACCATACAGAAAGCAAAATTTCAAGAAATTATAATTACTATACCTAGATCTTGAACTAGATCACAGTAAAGGTAAGATCCAAAAGAGTACAGGTAACATTTACAAGCTGACCTTTTAATGCAGGCTCCTTCTGTTGCAATTTCTACTACAAAGCTAACTGCCTTCTCACACTCCTGTAGCTAGCTCATAATGTTGCTAAGCTTTATCTAATTCAATTTAGTGCTCCCACCTGAGCCATTTGTTTGAAATAGTGAGTGGATTCAAAAAGACTGAACACTTCCAGGCCAATTGGAACACATCTGCTACAGTCATTACATTTGTTCTTTCACCTGCTTTTTCCTACATCAATCTTTGCCTGTCTTTTTATCCACTTTTCTTTATGAGAAAATTCAATCAGCCATGGCCTCAATACAAATGTCATGAGATTGGTTTCTAGCTCTGAAAGCCTCTGTCTGCAGAACTACCAACCTGAGCCTTGTTGGTCTTTAATCAGAGAATAAGGATATACTGCCTCTCTCTAAGATAGTTCTATTGTCTCTCACTTGGCATGCTGTAGAAGGCATACGTGACGCTCCATGGTGCTTGACAGAACCATGTTTTATTCGTACCTTGCAACCACATGGTTAGATCAAGCACAACGGAAAATCCCGCTCAGTTTCAGAACCGCATCAGCTAGGCCAGGTAAAGGTGTGAGGGAAGATAGTAGAGGAAAGGCGGCAAAGCATTCTACTGGAAGAGGTAGAGAATGTAGTAGTGGGGAGCTGGGATACAACAGCATTAGTATAAACAAGGGTAACATTGCTTTCACAAACAGTTAATGTACAACAGAACGACTACTGTGAATGATATGCTGAACACAAGCAATACACACACCTACATGAAAGAATAGCTCTTTCTCAATTGGATATTCCTCAAATTCAGTATCTGACGTCACTAGCCAACTATGCATTACTAAAAACCTGATATGTTGGTACACATGAAGGAATGGAGAAGGTGGGGGAGGCGGGGGGGATTTGGGATTGAACGCTGGATGGCTTCTTACGGGCTGCCAACAGGTTGAGTGTGAGGCATCAAATGTATCAGGGTAAAGGAAAATAATTGTCGTGGTGGTGTGGTTTGGGAGGGGTGGGAGAGAAGGGTAGAGTGTGTTGGACCAGATCTGAAGGAGGGAGCAAGTGAAGGTGGGCAGAGGTTAAGTATCAGGTAGCACGCAAATTTGTACTTACAGCCAAAATGGTGAATTCCTGCAAAAAGTAAAGAAGCACAGAAGGAAAAGAGAGACAGCGATTGCATTTATATTCAGGAAAGCAAAGAAAGCAGCCAATCCACTCGTGCTAAGACTGCAGAGCATTAGCTTTTAATTAGGTTAAATAAACTAAGTTGTTTATGGGATAATCTCAACTATCAGATTGTACCCAAGTAGCGTACAATGCTTCGGAGATTCAGCCAGACAACAAACCTAACTCCCCAGGAAGAATTACCCAGTGTCATTGTACTAAACCCCCTTTTAATTATTCAATCAATAAGCTGAACACATTGAACTATGGGCTTGGTTTTGTCTTCTTGATAGGATTGGTTCTCCAACCCACAGGTTGGAGAACCAATGGGAAACCTGTGGGGAGGGTGGAGCATGACCGAATTTAAGTGTCAGTTCTTCACTGGCAGTTAGGATCTTGGTGATGGATGAGCAGCCCACTGAGAGCTGCCAATCAATTAGAGGCAGGCAGCTTTCCATAGCCCACCAACACCACTGGGAGTGGTGGCTGCTGTTGTTAATGCACCCACCAGAGAGGTCGAGGATCACTGAGGGACCCAGACCACAGATGAGCGAGGGTAGGTTGGAGGTCACGGGGAGGGGATCCTGGCGAAGAGGGTGTGGATTCATGGGCAGGGAGTCAGTGGATACTCCCCTTCCCAACGATGGGTCCTTCGATTGTGGTATAAAGGCCTTTGGAAGAGGGACTCCCTGGGAGGCCGCTGGCAACCCAACAGGGGGGTTTGCTGGGTGATCTTCAGGAGGTGAATACTAATAAAGGCGAATCACTGAGCCACCATAAAATCTTGGCGGAATGAGAGATAATGGTCTTTAAGTGGCTTGCTAATGAGCTTAACTAGCCAGTAGTCTAGATAAGGCCAGTAGTCTAGTAGAGTTTAGATAATGATGGGAAATATAAGGGATTTTGTGTAAAATATTTGAATTTACCCAAGGCTATAATGTGTGCCTACAGCATGTAATTATTCCATGTAATTTACTGGACACAGATATTTAACAAATACTGTCCATTTAGAATCCATTCCTTACACCTCAATAATAATGAATTTAATGAAAGCAGTTCCTGTTCTGAGTCTCAGCTATTGCATGAGGATTTATTATTCAGCAGTTGCTGTTTGGACTGGTTGAAACACGTATATGGGCTTCAAGATAGCAAATGAGCCTACTTGCACGACACTACATTCAAACATACATATCACAGTTTATCAATTGACATATAGGTTAGGAGGGGAAACAGCTGAAAGATTCAATGAAAGTGTGTTTGGGAACAATCTAACCTTCATTAATTATAGCAACAAAAAACGCAGCTACACAGTTGCCAAAGGTATGAAAATGTGATGAAGGGTGATTCTACAATCCAGCACTCTGAGCGGGAAGCCTGGTTCACAGGTAACCTTTCTGAGGAAGTGGTAAGCAGACAGTCTGCAATTTCCCAAGACAACATTCCTCTCAAGTGCTGCTCGTCACTTGGAGTATCAGACCTCAGAATCTACCCCACTTTCTGCTCAGTGTATCTACGCTTCCGCAACAATGGTTGAAAATTGAAGAGTTAAATCCCCTCTAATGCCTGATACAGCAAACTTTATGGATACTGTCCCAGTGGGGATGCTGTATGACCTTCACTTGCCATGCTGCTGCTTGCCCATGTGAAATACTCAGCATCAGCCATGGCTCAGCTGGTAGAAATCTCACCTCTGAGTCCAAAGATTGAGTTGAGGCTCGCACTTAATGGAGATTGACACCCCAGTGCAGTACTGAGGGTGTGTTGCACTGTCAGAGGTGCCGTCTTTCAGATGAGGTGTGGAAGACGAGGAAGAGAAGGGGAGTTATCCCCGGTGTCCTGGTCAATATTATCCCTCAACCAACATTCAGAAAAAACAGATTATATGGACTTTATCTCACTGGTGTTTGTGGGAACGAACTACTGTGTGCAAATTCCTACAATCCAACAGTAACTATACGTTAGTAAAAGTACTTCATTGCCTGAAAAGTGCTTTGGGATGCCCTGAGGTTGTTACAGGTGCTATATAAATGCAAAATGTATTCCTTTTGTTGCAACACCATGGGAGAATTGTCAATATATCAGCAGATGTTTCGTTGTCAGATAACCTCCTGAAGAAATTTCACATCAAGATCACATATATGAATAGTTAAACTGATTGTAGCAATTGTCCATATGACTGTGGAAAGGAGCTGTCATGAAGCAGGCTGAGAATTTCTTCTACACACCTTATGGATGACAGATTTTGATGAATAATGAAAGTACACCTTTGGAAAATGAAAAGGCAAAGTGCTACTGAAGCATTTTCCACCACTCTCAGAAAGTAAACTTTGAAATCCCAGCAAACTGCCCAGCTAAAATGAAATTAATACCCAAGAAGGAACTCTCTAATAAAAAGGAGCCTGAACTTAGATGAAAAATCCTTCTCCAAAGGGGTTAAAAATATATTGTGATTCCTCACTTTAAAAGGGCTTAGAAAGAGATCTAACAACGGAGCTTCTGTCAATTCAACATCCCCCACACTTGTATAGCACTGTTAATGTAGTAGAATGCCCCAAGACACTTCAGAGGTGTAATGAAAAAGGGATGGTGAGCCAAAAAGGAGAGAGATTTAAAAAAAGGTGAGTGAAAACTTGGTCAAAAATGCATTTTAAGAGGGTTTTTAAAGCATGATTTAAAGAAAGAAGGAAAGATTTCCAGACCATGAATCTAAGCCCATGAATGAATGGCCTCAGTGAGAGGGATGAGCTGGGTGGTGGGGTGAGCGTAGGGCATTAGGGGGTGGTGGCAGAGAATGGGTGCAGGAGCTGCACTAGAGACTAGAGTCAGATGAATGGAGAGGTCAGGCTGTGGCACTTTGAAAGGATTCACATGAAACTATGAAAATTTTAAAATTGAGATGTTGGGGTATTGGAAGCTAATGTAGACCAGTGAGAACAGTGAGGGGTGAGGAGGGAAGCACATATCAGCATTTTTTGCCAGAATTCTACCGCCCCGTGTGTTACAGAATCGGGGTGGGTGAGGGGCGGTCAACGGAAATGTCTGTTGACCTCGGGCGGGAATTTTCGGTCTCACTCGAGTGAGACCATAAAACCCCGCCCTTAGAGTCTAGAGATGTCAAAGACATCGATGGAGGTTTCAGCAGCTATTGGGCTGAGTTAGTGATAAAGGTAAGTGGTGTTACTGAACTAGGAGTAGACTGTTTTGTAAGGAGGCTGGATAGAAGCTCAGATCAGGGCTGGGATTCTCCAATCTCGTTTGCCGCTGGAATTCTCTGGTCCTGCTGCTGTGAATGGAGAGTTGGCTGAGCGCCAAATTCTCTTTCACAAAATACTGCCGATGCTGGAATCTGAAATAAAAACAGAAAATGTTGGAAAATCTCAGCAGGTCTGACAGCATCTTTGGGAAGAGAATAGAGCCTCTATTCTCTCCCCACAGATGCTGTCAGACCTGCTGAGATTTTCCAGCATTTTCTGGTTTTTCTTCAAATTCTCCTTCTCGCCGGCAACAGTGGCGTATGACATAGGAGAATTCCAGCCCAGGTTCCAACATTCAATATTGAATAACCATTGTGAAGACCAAAGCCTTCAACCACCACCTCGCACCCCATCTTTTACATCACCATTGGCAACTTTTTTCCCTCAACCATCCCGGTACCATATTCAGGAAAGTTTCCTCAAACCCTTATTCCTCTCCACACTGCTCTTATCCTTCAAGATCATGCTTAATATCTATCTCCATGGCCAAGCTTTAATCACCCTTCCTGACATCTCCTTCGCCTCTCTGTTGACTGCACCACTGTGTGAAATGCCTTGGGCAGTTTATCTACACTTGGAGCACTATACAAATGCAAGATATTGCCACTGTTCCAAACCAGTTCCCCTCGCAGGCACCTTCAAGATTCTGACAAAACCAAGTATTTTGGGAGCAGATAATTCACACAGCTTCTCAAGCAACAAATGTCGCATGGTTTTGTAGCTACCCAAAGTATTTTCCTACCTTTGGGACAGAGCCTTAATTTTATTCATCTCAGCATTTAGTGGATTAGTTTATGATTAGAGCACACAAGGTTATTTTCTTCTGGTATAAGTGATAGTGATAGTTTCCAAAGTGCCAGATGAAATAAACCTCACTTCCTTCACCAAGCGAACTGCAACAGTGGAGGTCGGATGATGTTGCG
Organism: Mustelus asterias; assembly: GCF_964213995.1. Lineage (NCBI taxonomy): Eukaryota > Metazoa > Chordata > Chondrichthyes > Carcharhiniformes > Triakidae > Mustelus > Mustelus asterias. The sequence continues at coordinate 92,693,967 of NC_135801.1, read as the reverse complement.
ATCAGTATTTCTCACCTAGCTTTAGGTGTTTGCTCTATTCCCTTTCCAGGTAATACGAACAAAAAGTTGAAGCAATAATGTATGAAATGCAGCAACAAATGTTTAACTCCACTAGAACTGGAATTAATCATGTGCTATTACCCTCAATAAATGGTGACCTTAGACCAGAAGTGAGAGTAAAACCGAAGAACAATAAAAAGAACTCTGATGCATGGCAACTGCATAGCTGACACAAGGAAACATGGGCTTAATGATTCAGCTACTTGGAATAAAAGGTTTCATGCAAAGCTCTTTAGTAGGGGCAGATTCAACTACTGGAAGAGGAGGAAGAGGACTACATCGCTGTCTATTGTGAGATTCACCCGGATCACTACAGCATGCATCACTCCACTAGATCCTAAGGGAAATCCACAGCTGGTCAGTTCCACTGCAAGACAAACCTACCTGGAATGAAATATTGTTCTTTCGCTATAAACATAAAAAAAGAGAGAGAGAGAGAAAAGACAGAAGAGATGCACCTGAATGTTAGCAGCTGAAGGAAAAAGAAACAGTTTATTTCATATTAAATCCACAGGTTGCAACTTGTCAACAGTAAAAAAATGGCAAAGCAAACAGCACAAGACTGACGTGCTGCAGTTATCACCAAGTCAGAAATAAGAGTTAAAAGCTTCCAAGAGCTTCAATAATTCACAGCACAACAGATTAATTTTCAGAATCCATAAGAAAGTAGCTCCCAGCCAAGAGAGTGTAATTAATATTACTATATATATATATAAATAAACAGCAAAATTCCAATAATCCAATTACCTGAGCAGCGGAACTTCTTGCTCTTGATCTGTCCGATCCTCTTGTTTGCAAGCCGACGAGGACTAGTGCAGCGGGCGCCGCTGGTTTCAATGGGGTTTGCATGGAGATAATCCGCAAGCCATTTCAGATGGCAATCACAAATAAATGGGTTCTGAGCCAAATGCCTTTTATGAAGATTAACAAAAAAAAGAAAAAAATCAAACAAAAAAAGTATTGACTCTGTCAGAAGAATATCCAGAAGCGCAAAGAGCTCTTCAAAGGAAGAGGTAGAGTAGCTAATGGTTCCAATTGTTAGTTGCAGCTGTAATGCATTTACTGGGACCCTGATACATTAAGAATTTACAATGTGTGACTTAGCATTCAATACAGTGACCGCTAGCCCTGCATCAAATTCAAAACTGCTTATTACCTGAGTGGATGAGATATGGTAGAGCTGCAATGCTTCCTACTGAATTATTTAAAGCAGACTGGAGCTGTGAAGGCGTACATTGCTTTCATTACCAGAGATGTAACAGCTGCATTATTTATGTATAACTTGTATTATTAACTATGGAAATAATTTTTGAAAATAGAAATTATGAGCAACACTATGAAGCAAGTGGTTACCTGGGGAAGGGGTAGTTTAAAATTATGAAGCGAAGAAAACACAAACAATGGCTATTGGGGTTTCTGTGGCTAGTAAAATAGATAGGCTTTTCTGCAGTTGCATTGCAGGATCCAGATTGCCTCCTTTGTGCTAGGGGAAAGGACATCAAAATGTGGGTGCAAAAGGTTCTGGAAAGACAGGATGATCAGCGAAAAGTTCCAGTTCAAGTAGGAACTATTGGCATAGGGAATGGCAAGATGGAGATTTGCAAAGAGAGCTTAGGGGGTTAGGGGATGTTTTAACAGGCAGTATGTTAAATATAGTAATAAAATGATTAAAGCATGTACTAGGTCAGATTAAAACATCAAGACATAACAGGTGGTGTAAAAGGGAGGGTTGAACATTTCTGAGACTTTGATGTCAAATCTCATGCAGAGGCAAGCTGTACAAATGGGACAAGCGTCACCTAAACTATATGCTCAGAGAGGTTAAATGGAGAACTCGGGGATGGTCTAAGCCAGTGACTCTCCCAAAAGAGCACCTTACCCAGCCTCCCCCACCCTGTACATTTACCATAGCCAATCTAATCCACCTAACCTACATATCTTGGATACTAAGGGGCAATTTAGCATGGCCAATCCACCTAACTTGTACATCTTTGGACTGAAATGTAGTGAAATGTTGATGTTCCAAATATTGAAATAACAGATTCAACAACCACAATAACAACACAACTTAAACAAAGTGTGCCAAAGGGCTGAACAAGAACAATACCAATAAGAAACAGTGAGCCATATAAGGATTTATTGTCGAATTGTTACAGTGCAGGAGGCCATTCAGCCCATTGTGTCTACACTGGATCTCTGAATGAGCAATTCCCTTCGTGCCATTCTCCTGCTTTCTCCCTGTAACCCTGCACATTTTCCTTTCCAGATAACAATCCAATTCCTTTTTGCATGCCTTGATTGAACCTGCCTCCACCACACTCTCAGGCAGTGTATTTCAAGTTTGAACCACTCATTGCATGAAAAAGTACTGTCATATCACTTTTGCATTTTTGTAAATTATGTCAAATCTGTGCTCTCTCGTTCTTGATCCTTTCACGAATAGGAACAGCTTCTCCCTGTCGACTCTGTCTCGATCCCTTATGATTGTCATTACCTCTATCAGAAATTACCTCAGGATTCTTGTCTCTAAGGAAAACAGTTCCAACTTTGCCAATCTGCCTTCTTAACTGAAGTTCCTCATCCCTGGAACCATTCTCATGAATCTTTTCTGCACTCTCTCCAATGCCTTCACATTATTCCTAAGGTGTGGTGTTACTAATCACAATATTTTAGCTGAGGCTGAACTAGTGCCTGATACAATTATAACGTAACATAATTGATTTTGTACACAATGCTCCTATCAATAAAGCTTAGGCTATGGTATACTTTATTAACTGCTCTCTTGACATGTCCTGGCATCCTCAATGATTAATGCAAATATACACCCAGGTTCCTCTGCTCCTACATCCCCATCAGAATTGTACCCTTTATGTTATATTGTCTCTCCATGGTTTTCACATTTTGCTGCTTTGAACTTCATCTGCACACTCTCAGGCAGTGTATTTCAAGTTTGAACCACTCATTGCGTGAAAAAGTACTGTCATATCACTTTTGCATGCCTGCCCATTGCACTCACTTGTCTATGTCCTTTTGAAGTCCTACACTATCCTCCTCACAATTCACAATCTTACAAGTTTCATATCACCCGCAATTTCACATAGCCCTCAATCGTGGCCTGTACCCCAAGATCTAGATCATCAATATATCAGGAAAATCAAGGGTCGCAACACCTGGGGAACTTCACTACAAACCATCCTCCAGACCAAAAAACATCCATTGATAACTACTCTCCGCTTCCTGTCACTCAGCCATTTGATAACCATATTGCTGCTGTCTCTTTCATTCCAAGTTTCATTCTAATTTTATTCACAAGCCTATTTGAAGCGCTGTATCAAATGCATTTTGGAAGTCCATGTACACCACATCAACAGCATTGCCTCAATCAACCCTCTCTAATACCTCTGCAAAAAATGATTTTCCCTTAAGAAATCCATTCTGCCTATCCTTAATTAATCTACATTTGTCCATGTACCTATTAATTTTGCCCTGAATTACTGTTTTTAGAAGTTTCCCCACCTCCAACAGTAAACTGACTGGCCTGGTAGTCATTGGGCTTATCTTTACACCTTTTTTTTGAACAAGGGTGTAATATTTGCAATTCCTCAGCCCTCTAGCATCACCCATGAAGCTATGGAAGACTGAAGTATGATGGCCAGTGCCTTCATAATTTCCACTCTCACTTCCCTCAGTATTCTTGGATGCGTCTCATCCGGTCTTGATGCCTTACCAGCTTTAAGTACAGACAGACAGGAGAAAAATAGTTCACAAGACCAAGGCAATTGAAAGCATGCCACCAATGTTCAAATGATTAAAATTCCCACCAGGACACAGTGCATATCTCAGATGAAACCAAGAAACGGGGGAGAAGATCATGTATGTTTTTTTTTAAACTGTAAAAGTATCGTAATTTATTTCATGCATTATTTTTACATTTCCACAAGATAGAAGCTTCCCATTTGGTTGGAATACATACAAAGTCTGGATGGCACGCAGAGGAGCAAAAGTGCCTTTGGCAATGGTCTGTAGCTTGTTGTCATAAAGAGAGAGAAGGTTTAAATTATGGAGGTCCTGAAAAGCATCCACTCGCAGGCAGTTAATCTTATTGGCATTCAGCAACCTGTCAAACAAAAAAATGAACATTGCATAAAATATATAAACACCTTCTGCATAAAATGTGAACAATTCGAATCAGAACAACATTCACAACACCTGTTTCCAACAGATTTCAAACAGCTGGAAGGGAAAGTCATTCTTTCACATGTGTAAGTGTTTTATGATACAATTTAACTTTTATTTCCTGTTATTTCGATGTCTTAATATTTGCATTCTTAAACCCTGACTTTGTTCCACCTTAATTGTTTTTTTCTGTCTTTACATGTAAGCTGTCAGCATCAGTGAACTGTTATGGGTGATATTTAGGATCAGTAAAAGGTGGTCGGATAACAAACTCATTAATCACACAGGGGTAGATTTTAACCATGCAATAGCGAAAGACACAAAATAGTGAATCAGCCTTATATCTTTCCTGTTTTATATCTTTCCTGTTGGTTCAATGGAAATAAAAATGGAGAGAGATAAGAAACTGTCTGTCAACTTGCGATCACCCATCTTACACTATTGAATAAAGTCAAATTGACCCTCAACAAGTAGTGTTCACTTTCTAGAGTGTGTTACATTAAAATAACTAACACTTTGAGTTAACTTTAAACTAATCCAACATCAGGAAACTGACAAGAACAGATGGATTACTGGTTTCCACTGACTTCAATAGATAGTAAGGTCAGGTCGGATGTAAGACTGGCATTGTATCCAACCTCATCAGCTTCCTGATGAGCAGATACACAAAAATCTCCACCTTTGCAACAAAAGACTTGATATGAATTGATTCCTTCTCCATGATCATTGACACTGTAGCTTTATGCCTGGCCAACAGGTTATGGTTCATGTTCACTCACAGAAGAGCACAATCAAAACCTACTTAAAGCACCTTTCAAAAACCATGCTAACTTTATCAAGCAAAAGCAAGTGTCAGGCCCAGTGTTTCAATCTATGTTGCTGTTTTGGGGCTCACTTCGATGGTCCTTCCTGGCACTTTTCCAGCCTTCTGATCCGAATCATACAAAAGCAAATATAGCTTTCTGTGGTGTATTATCATTACAGACTCAGGAACAGTACAACTTATACAGGGATTTGCGCCTCCTGAACAGTTATTTTTCAAAATAAGTCCATTGGAGATTTAAAAGGAGAATCTGAAGCATGAAACTAAAAGATGCAGATAAACTCCTCTGATTTTTCATACTGACTGACATAAATCATGGCAATATTCTGTTTCCTCTTTTATTCTCTTTCACAATGTACAGGAGCCCCTAAGCTGCTTATGCAGATAAAACTAATTAAAGCTCAACATTCATTCATTCTTCGGCTGATCCCAAACAATATCTTCAATAACCAAAGTTTAATTAATGCAACATGTAAAGGTTAATACAAGACTAAAGTATGCAAATGACCAATTACATAAATTCTATTTATTCACATATTGCTCCTTCCTACAATATTCCAAGGCTGGCAGTTATTTCAGAATTCTAGCGCACAAAATCTCAGTGCAAAATTCCAATTGGTCACCAAAAAATCCTATGCAACGGACTGGATATATTTTGCTGTTCCCACCTCTGGTGTTTTTTGAACGAGGCTGCTACAGGGGGTGGTGACATCTAACTGCTCACCAGAGGTGGGTAACCAATGATGCCCATTAAAGTCACTCTCTAGATGCTGTGTAGAATTTTCCAGATGGTAGGTGGGCCATCCCCAGTAAGGCTGAATCCTGGCCGATGGATGGAGGTAGGTCTCCAGGCCGGTGGCCCAGCGAATTCTCTGTTAAATCCACCCCATTCACCTACTTCCCTTCATCCCCCAACCATGAATGAGAGAGGGGCAGAGCTGAGGCCATGAGCCATCTTGTAGAGGGATCTCCCCTTCATAATGATGATCTGGCAACTATGGTCACTGTTAATTTTTAAATATTACAAATGTCTTCAGAGGGCACCTCCAGCTTGAGGTGCTCTCTTGTTCCTCAACCTTCATCAGCAGGGACCACTTCTGATGTTGGGGCTGCTGATCTTCCAGTGCTGACAGTTTCCTATCAATCCTCCTGACTTAGGAGCCCAGCCGCTGTCCTGAATAACTGATGAGGGCACCTGAAGCCACACTTTTTTGGCCACCCCCTCCAATCTCTCCCTCTGGGTCCCCAAACCGGCATTTGTAGATTCCTGACTCACATTTTATCCCGACAGCATGTTTAGGACCTGGGAATGAATATCCAACCCAACATCTTCGAAAACGTACTGTACCTAGAAAGATTTGGAAATCAGATATTCCCTAATACATGTCAGTGGAGTCTAATTTCCTTCCTTTTTGCCCCATTCTGTGTGAGAACTAAGATTGCTATCCACAGAATGAAAATGAAAAACTTCAGTAAGAAGTCTCACAACACCAGGTTAAAGTCCAACAGGTTTATTTGGCATCACGAGCTTTCAGAGCGCTGCTCCTTCATCAGCTGAGTCCTGATCAAGGAACAGCGCTTCGAAAGCTCGTGATACCAAATAAACCTGTTGGACATTAACCTGGTGCTGTGAGACTTCTAGCTGTGACCACCCCAGTCCAACATCGGCATTTCCACATCAGAAATACTTCAGTACATTAATTCACTTTCAAACGAGGCCCTGACCTTAAGTCTCTTTTCTGTAGCACTTTCTGATGGATTGGGCTGTTATTCATAATCTTCAGCTAACCCAAGTTCATCACAGATGATGTCTGACAACTGTGATGAATTACTGTCACCAGAAAGTTTTGCTTAATCTAATTCCGCATTCTTACCTGTGACAGAACTTCCAGTAGTTGGAATGTCAGTGCCAAACATTAGCCAAACCACAAATGTCTCAGTGCGCACAACACATTCCACGACAATGACTTTGGACAGATGTCCGATGTTGTGTGCTCAGGCTCTACCTCAGAAACAAAAACAAAACAGCAGAATCTGCTTGCACAGACCAGTCAACTCAAGGATGCCACATTCTTCTGTGGTGGGAAGGTTTGTTCAGCGTGTCTTCGAAGGTAAAGATCCTACTAATATAACAACAACACCACATAAATTTCTTCACCACAAATCCTTGGTACACAACTCCTGAGGCATTTGCAATTATCAGCTCAAGTGCTGCATTGTTTGAGAGGTGTTCTGTTGGTGTGACAGTCCATTGGGCCCCGGATTTCACTCCTATGCAGAGTTGTGAAATTTCTTGGCTTGGCACATCCGCCTATAGAGAAACAGTCCCGAATGGCTGGATTTTCATTTTAGGGAGAGTGACTGTGTGCTGGAGTCAGGCCTGCTGCCCCAAAAAACAGCGTGGAGGTAGACACAGGGGCTCATCAGTGCCGGCTGTTTAAAAGACCTGTCTCAGTGCTCTGTCCCAGTTGTAATAAAAGTAGTTAGGTCACCTGGCTCTCACCCATTTTCCATGCCCCATCCATATCAATTCATACCCCTTTACCCACCCATGGCACCTCATACCCTCTTTGCCAACATATGCCCTTTATACACTTTCCCATGACCCCTTCACCCTTCCTGTCAACATATGCCCTTCTGCCTACCTTCCATGGCCCCTTCTCTCCTCCATTCTATTCTACGTTCCTCTACCCAACCTCTTGGCCCCTTAATAGCCCCATGCCAACACAGTGCCAATTTATGCCAACACACACCCCCACCAACTATCCTTTGCCCTTACATCCTCCATGCCAACTCCCCCAGTATTCACCATGAGCAGAAATTAGGAGCCATGCTGAGCTGGAACAAAGTTCTCAGTATCTATTACAGATTTAATTATATTAAAAAACACTCATTGATAAAAGCTCATTCAGACATTTAAATTTCTTCAAATGCTTAATCCCTTCGGAAATCAAGGCTGAAATTCTCCTTGTTGCCATTGCCAGCGAGGACAGAAAATCTGGCGCTCCTCCAAATCTCTGTCCACTGCAGGAGGACTGGAGAATTCCCATTGCAGGCAAGGTAGGAGAATCTGGCCCCAAATGTTTGTATTCAAAGCCCCACAGGCATCTAATCACTGACAATTGCTTGGAGTTATGAATTAAACTATGAATTTACAGCCCCCACTGTGATAATAATATTGTGGAAGCAATCAAGCAGTAATAATATCGTAATGATGGCCCTCAGGTGAATATAAACAGCTATTAAAATTGCAAGAACCATTTGTTTTTCAGTTCAGAGACGTAGAATGCCAGTTTTTTGTTCAAAATTTATAGAGCAGGTGATTTAAATAACTTAACAACTTGACAGTTCCACACACCTTATCCACCCTTTCGTGCACATTCATGTCTACTTTTAACATTTTTTTAAAGTCATACAAAGTCAAACAGATCTCGCTGCAACAAAAATGAGGTCCATTTGAACTCTGTACTGAGTTCAAACTACCTTGTTGGGTTTGGGTTTCTCATGTGTGTGAATCATGTCCCACCCACTTTACACTACTGACAAAAATAGGATCCATCAGAAATGGGTGCGGGACTTTGTGATGTGAGGTCCCAGCACCATCTCGGCTAAGGCATGGAGTCTCCCCAACTCTTTAAAAGTTCTGTTGACCACGGGCTGGATTTTCTGTCCTTGGGGTGAGTGCAGCCGGAAAAATCCCACCCAGTGTGTCTGCAGGAGATTGGGCCACCTCTTTTCGGAGTCCTCTTTCTAATCAAGATGCTCCCCTCTTCGGATGGGTCAAGGGCTGGTCCTAGTTCATACAATGTAGCTCCGCAAATTAAGTCCAGCAGAATTTGCCTGAGGTCTTGGCCAGCTTTCAAGTAAAATATTAATTGAGTTGAAGATTCTCAGCTGTGCTGCTAGATTGTGCGACTAAATGCACAAAAGCATTCCATCTCAGAGTGGCATGGTCATCAGCTCACGCTGTTACAAGCACCGCCTACTATTGGCTAATCACTGCGCTCATAGCGTCGACCATGACTTGAAATGATCCAACTTCCCAGCTAGAGATGGTAATATATGAATGAAACTGAAAGGGGAAAAAACAACTCTGAACAGACAATACCATCACAATCACTGGCTTTCCCTACTCATGCACTATATACCCATCAAATCAAAGTGCTAGCATTATCCCTTTTTAACCAACCGGATGAACAGTATTTTCTGAACTCAACACCCTTTGCAAGCCGAGTGTCCAGCGATTCTCAAACAATATTACATAAGAATGCTGCTACTTTTTAAAGTAGCAAAAATCCATACGGTTTTTCATCAGCTGGCTCCAACACTGTTGCATCTCATTCTTGCTGCTTGCTTTGACAGTGTGTGATAAACATATCAAATTCTTTCACACATTGTGGAGCCAAAACTAAGACATCCAGTGCTGCTGGGGTCAACAAGTATGACAGCTCCCACAAAAGAATCACCGGCAGAGATTGAGAAACTAGATTCCACAAATTCTCCACGCTTGCTTTGTGTGTACTGTACAAACTCACTGGAAATAAAAGTGCTCTGACCCCGAACCAACATTCTCCACATGAATCATCCATTACTCTGCAGCAATCTGGAGCAAACCTTTCCAGTCCTTTGGGTTAAGGATTGCATTTCCGGCAATCCAATTTCCAAGCCTGAATTTCCCCCTTATGTTTCATCTTTATTTTACTTACTCGGCAGTCAACAGGCCTGATCAAAATTCCTCGATTTCTAATGAAACATCACTTAAACATAACGTTAACATGAACTACAGGGTGAAATTTTACTGCCCCTTCAGGCGATGTGATTTTCCAATCCCGCTGAAGTCAACGGATCTTTGAATGGTTCACGACATTTCCCTGGCCCCACTGCGATTGGGCCATAAAATTCCACCCACTGTTTCTAAAAATTAGATTGATGAGAGGCCAAAGTGAAAACTTCAATAGATTTGTACCTTGAAGGAGCAAGCAAAGGGAATCCAATTTTAACTCAGCAAATGTAGTGTACATGGCCCATGTGGCTGCGAAATGCCGTTTTAACTTTCGATTGTCATTCCAATGTTTCAAGTCAGACTCCTGCATGAGCCCAGAGGAATCAGTTACCTGGTTGTTCGCTGGGAGTAGGATTTGGAGCAACAGGATGGAATAATGTCTGATATTTATCAGAGGGGATCTGGATGCCAAACTGGATGGTTGAAGGGAAGGGCGGCCCATTGCAGAGGAGGTGCCACTGTGTGTCGGAACTGGAGGAGAAACACCGCTCAACTTACCCCAGAAGGAAACAAGAAAAAGGCCCAAAATATTTTCAGAAACATTTCTGGGCTTTTTCCGAACCTACTCTTGCTTGGTGCCAGCACGACTCGTGTAATCCTGAGTTAAATAGCATTACTATTCTAACCATTTCATAGGACCCCGCCCTTTGCATAGTTGCTGCTCTTATTTGCCTGTGGCCAAGCAGTTTTGCCACCTCTCAAAATCCAGGAATGATAGTGTCAGCAGGCAGGAGTGTGGGATAAGCGGACAGCCCAGATTTTACTTTTCACCAACACTACCACCCGCTTATGCAATTTTTGTCAAGCAAGAGAGGTTAAAATTGGAGCTTTTGTTTTGGGTTTTGTCCATCTCTCTGTCAGGTCACAGTGAAGATGCACCTGACACAAAAACAAACCAAGCTGCAGCTTCATGCCTTGGTGGTAAAACTCAGCTCTTTAGAGTTTGGAGATGGCAGGAATTCATTTTCTACAAGACTAGGGTCACCAGGTTTCATAATCAGCAACTGTAACAAAAAATTACGTTTCTAATAATTGCAATCTCAGAATCATAGAATTTACATTGCGGAAGGAGGCCATTCGGCCCATTGTGTCAACACTAGCTCTTCACTTAATGACTCAATGCTGTTCTCTCACCTTCCCCTCGTAACCCTGCACATTCTTCCTATTCTGAAAAGTCTAATTCCCTATTGAATGCTTCGATTGAACCTGCCTCTGCCACCCTCTCAGACAGTACGTTTCATACCTTAACCACTCGCTGCATAAAAACTATTTTTTCACATCACCTTTGCTTCTTTGCAAATTATTTTAAATCTGTGCCTTCCTGTTCTTGATCATTTCATGAGTGGGAACAATTTTTCCCCATCTACTCTGTCCAGACCTCTCACGATTTTGAATACCTCATTCAAATGTTATCTCAGCCTTCTTTTCTCCAAGGAAAACAGAGCTAACTTATCCAATCTATCCTCAGACCCAAATCCTTTCACATTTCTCCACATTGAACTTCATCTGCCTCCTGTCCGCCCATTCCACCAACGGGTCCATGTCATTTTGAAGTTCTACACAATCCTGCTCACAGTTCATATCTGCAAATTTTGAAATTGTGCCCTCTATATCAAGGTCTAGGTTAGTAAAAGAAGGTCTGGCTGTATTCCCCAGATGAACTATTACTTCATCAGTATTTGACACTGGAGAGTGGGATGCACTTAGAGAACTCCTGTACTTTTACCTGTTCCTTTTTGAGAGCCTGGTGGGCAGCCATTCCCTCTCCCCCTGCATATTCTGAAGCTGAAAGGTGACCACATACATAATCTATGAAGCTCTTAACTTCATGGATACACCGCAGTGACATCAGATGCCGCTCAACTTCTGAAAGTTGGGGGTTTAAGCTGCTGCAATTGACAATATTTCCTGCACAAATGATTATTCAGAACATGGGGAGTATCCTGGAGTTCCAACACAGCACAGGATGTGCACTCTTGATGTTGGATCAGCCCTGCCATTACTCTATTAACTAATAACCTTGTTACTGCTAAGAAATCTTACTGCCGGCAATAAACCCTACAAATACTAGTAAAACTTTACTATTACCAATGAACCTTCCTATTACTAATGAAGCTTTCTAATGTTGATAAACCTGTCAGGTAGAGATGTTAAAATTGAGCCCATTAATAGTTTCAAGAGTTGTAAAAATGGAACAATCATCAAATGCCTTGGGTTCTTTTTTCCCCAATCTGTTTTTATAGGAAAATCTCAGCAGGCCTGACAGCATCGGTGGAGAGAGTACAGAGCTAACGTTTTGAGTCTCTGATGAAGGGTCATCAAGACTTGAAACATTAGCTCTGTTCTCTCTACACAGATGTTGTTAGACTGGCTGAGATTTTACAGCATTTTCTGTTTTTGCATCAGATTCCAGCATCTGCAGTATTTTGCTTTTATTGTTTTTTATAAGAACTGGTTAAATATACTTACAGTAACTGCAGAGAGAAGAGACCTTCAAATAGGCCTTTAGGTAGCTCTGTGATTTTATTTCCATACAACACACTGTGTGGGAAAGAAGTAGAAAACTGTCAGTAAAAACCTAGAAAGAAACAATGGTAGACATTCTCATCTTAATTTCTACAACTTGCGTAGCCTTTCATTCTTTTTAAAATAATGATGGTGATAGATATTAGCCTGAACCAGGAAACCATCATACCCTCTTTTAAATTAATTTACTGCATGTTTAAAAATAATCTTTTCTCACGAAGTAGCCTTCACAGCTCGAGGCAAGATTGGCATTTATCATCCATCACAAGTTGCCCTGAAAAGTGGTGGTGAACTTCCTTCTTGAACCACTGCAGTCTGTAATCTTTGTAGCTAGTACAATGCAACTATATTAGGCTAGTTTAAGACTGACATGGATAGACATGGGTGGCTGCCGATGACTTTGAAGACAGGGGGCCGGGTAAAATTCACTGGATTGCCTTCCTGTCATCTATCTGTCAGCCCCCAAACCTGTCTGAAATTTTTCAGGGGCCTGGTGAGACCATGGCCGACCCACTCGAGAGCTTCAAGTTTCTAGGTGTCCAGATCACCAACAGCCTGTCCTGGTCCCTCCATGCCGACACTATAGTTAAGAAAGCCCACCAACGCCTCTACTTTCTCAGAAGACTAAGGAAATTTGGCATATCCGCTACGACTCTCACCAACTTTTAAAGATGTACCATAGAAAGCATTCTTTCTAGATGTATCATAGCTTGGTATGGCTTCTGCTCTGCCCAAGATCTCAAGAATCTACAAAGGGTTGTGAATGAAGGTCAGTACATCACTCAAATTAGCATCCCACCCTTTGACACTGTCTCCACTTGCCATTGCCACAGAAAAGCAGCCAGCATAGTCTAGGACTCCACGCACCCCAGACATTCTCTCTTCCACCTTCTTTCACTGGGAAAAAGATACAAAAGTCTGAGGACACGTATCAACTGACTCAAGAACAGCTTCTTCCCTGCTGCCATCAGACTTTTGAATGGACCTACCTCGCAGTAAGTTGATCTTTCTCTACACCCTAGCTATGATTGTAACACTACATTCTGCATTCTCTTCTTTCCTTCCCTATGTACAGTATGCTTTGTCTGTATAGCGCGCAAAAAACAACACTTTTCACTGTATATTAATACATAATAATAAATCAAATTGAATCTAACACCATTGAGGCCCTTACGTGGGAAATTGATGGTTGTTTTCTGCCTGGCCACAATTTTGAGGCCAGCAAGAGAAGGTAAAGAATGAATGGACGCCCAGCAGGTTAGTTGGGTTGGGTCTCCAGTGGGAAAAGGTGGAGGGGGCGTTAGTTCCTCACTACCCAAGGTCTGCAGATCCAGGTGTTCCCTCCCCTCTAGCCTTTCCAAACCAACTCACTCCTTTCAACTTCCACCGTACCGCACCCCGCTCCCCCCGCCTTGTCCCTGTCTCAAAACCCCAGCATTCACCTGTGTCCAGGGGCTCCCTCCACTTATGAAACCAGGTGTCATCAAGCAGTGGCCACTTTTCCTTGTGACACTCTGAGACTTCAGACCTGCTGGTCAATCAGATCAGCCGGCAGCTCTCGGAAGCTAAACTTCCTCCCGAGTTGGAGGCAGAAGTCCCGCGCTACAGGTTAAATAGCTGTTGGGCAACTAACATTGATGAAGATCCTGCCTGTGAGTCAGATTGGGTAAAAACAGCTGGTCCAGGGTGGCACGGTGGCACAGTGGTTAGCACTGCAGCCTCACAGTGCCAGGGACCCAGGTTCAATTCTGGCCTCGGGTGGCTGTCTGTGTGGAGTTTGCACATTCTCCCTGTGTCTGCGTGGGTTTCCTCCAGGTGCTCCAGTTTCCTCGCACAGTCCAAAGATGTACAAGTTAGGTTGATTGGCCATACTAAATGGCCCTTCGTGTCAGGGGGATTAGCAGGGTAAATGCATGGGGTTATGGGGAAAGGGCCTGGGTGGGGTTGTTGGTGATGCTGGCTCGATGGACCAAATGGCTTCTTCTGCACTGTAGGGATTCAATGAGTCCATGACAGAGAAAACCAATTTTTACAAAGAAAAGCTGATCAGTTCAAATTTTATAAACTGTCATAGTAGGATCTGTGCTCACGATTTCTGGATTATTAGTCTAGACATTTGGATTATTATTTAAGTAACATAACCACTAACTACTGTAACCAGTGATGCTGTGGTCATAGTTACTGCATTGAATCAAAGAAATGGGTCAAGTTTAAAGAGTGATCCCTGTGTAAATGTGAACTAGATCGCAAACTTTAAAACAGGCTGTAACTACAAAGTATCTCTCACATAGCCCAAACTGCAGTTTTAACTGACAGACTCTCTTTAAAAATTGAACATTGTGATTTGACAGACAAGGGCATTCTCAATTGTCCATAAATTTCCTATTTGTTTGTTCCTCACAAGTTTGTAATAGTGGGCCATTACTGAACCAAGCGCTAGTCACGCAGAAAAGGGTTCAAAGGAGTGTGGGATAGCAATGGGTAGCACTGAAACTTGTCGACTTTCTGTAAGTGTTCCAGGTATTGTACTGAAAAGAAACCAGTGTAAAGTTTCGTATTGAATGTGATGCACAGGGAGCCCCTGTTTACAATAATGATTGCATTGTCTGGTCATCGTCCCTAACTGTGGCTTTGTTTGGAAGTTTAAAACAGCTTCTCTGTTGTAGTTCTGTATTTTCAGCTAGATTTTCGGATGCAATTTAAATATTTGTGCCTTGAAGACTACATGTGATGGCATTGTGCTTTATTGTCTACATGTAATGATATTATGTTTGATGCTTGAACTTTCTGGTTTGGAAAGGCAGTTTTATTAACTACTTGATCAGTAGACAATCCTAAATTCAAATACCATTATCTTCTCACATGAACAACTAGAGACAAATTAAATGGAACATGTTTTTAACTTTATACGTAGCCTCCAGAGCTTCCTTTCTACACAGCTACAAAAACAAAAGTTCTGGCCTGAACGGTAGTGTTTTATGAGTCGCCTATACAACCTAAACAGCAATTTCACACAATGCAACTCTCCAGTTTACTTTGGCCATCCCAATTTAGAGCTTCATCACATTGATGCTTGAGCGGAAGTAATATAATCCTAATGACCAAACTCGCTCCATAGCGCAGAACCTGTCAGCATTGATGAAAATAGGAGTGAGCAATCAATGAGATATCTGAAAATAGAAGTGTCCCTTATAAAGGAATGCCTCACTCAGTACAGTAAGAGTTTTAACAACACCAGGTTAAAGTCCAACAGGTTTATTTGGTAGCAAATGCCATTAGCTTTCGGAGCGCTGCTCCTTTGTCAGATGGAGTGGATGGAGCAGATATCCACTCCACCTGACGAAGGAGCAGCGCTCCGAAAGCTAATGGCATTTGCTACCAAATAAACCTGTTGGACTTTAACCTGGTGTTGTTAAAACTCTTACTGTGTTTACCCCAGTCCAACGCCGGCATCTCCACATCATCACTCAGTACAATTCAGACAATGGTATTTAATAGCAGCTAATCAGAAACATGCCAAGCAAACTTTCAAAAGAAAACTGACAGACCAATAAAAAGAATCTTGTCCTTTAATGGGAAGCATCCCAAAATGGTTGGGAGTGATACTGTAGATTAGATTTGCGATATTATCAGTAGTTTGCAAAGAAGGAGATCACTTAACTAAGATCAGGCAGCAAGTTGTCACTTTGGAGATGAGGGGCCATTAAACACAGCAGCAAATATTGGCCCTTGTTTTTTTTGATAAACAAACAGTAATTTGCAGAGCTTGTCATCTATGGGTTGGGAATATGACTACAGATTACAGGAAATGGATAATGAACAAAAACAAATATTAAAGGCAGCACTAGGTCTCCAGGGTTGTTTGCAGTTTGTATTTTGCGTGTGTCAATGACATTAGCTTTCACAGAACATCAAAGTGCCTTCTGCAGTCCCTGTGAGACTTTTGCTGAAGGAAATGTCAGCTTGCAAATCATATCCGCCTCAGCCTTGCCTCATTAATGTAATTTCATCAGCAATGTCTATAAAAGTAATTTCCAATTGCTCACAATAAAGCCCTTATGTAATGTAACAATGTGGTAACTAAACATTTTGTGCCTTTTTAAAAAAAAACAAAACCATATGTTGTTTGAATCAATGTAATTTTGCTTATTGTTCAGCTTCCACCATTTAAACACCATTAGAAATTGAACCAAGGCTTGCCATGGTCTATGGGAGATGTGCATTCTTGGTGCTGCCAGTGTTGTAACCCATCTGTAGAACAGCGCTGGTCAGGGAAGCATTCAAACTTTCTGCCTTTCTGGAAACTTTCCAGCTACTATAGTGAAAAGAAAGCAATGCAGCATTGTGTATTGTAGGCAATACACAGGGAGCCCTATCTGTCATAATCATTACTTTGTCTGGTTACAGTCTCTAATTGCTTTTGATTTTGGCATGCTCAATTTCATTTACAACAAAGGGCAGGGGGAGTTAATTTCTTTTTAAAACCTGTTTTTAGCAGCACTTACAAGTTGAACAGGTTTTAATCAACAAGCTGTTTTATAAATTGTGGTGCATTTCTATAATTGCATGTACGTGAGAACTGTTTCTGAGGAACCTGCCGCAGTTATAGTCACTTTTGTAAATGGTTTCTCAGCTCAAAAACTTTCACCTGTGAATAAATGAATGACCAATTATTTAGTGTTTAACAGTTTTTTTTAAAAACTTCAAAATGTACGTATTGAAATAAACTTGCCGGCCTTCAGCAAAGACTGAGGATTGGCATCCAGGCGGGCCTGGTGTGGGATTGTGCCAGCAACGCCTCAAACAGTAAGTTTTTAATTTAAACTGTTTACACTCAAGGAAGGGGCCAGGCAGTCACTCATGGGAAGTGGAGGAAGCAAAACTTGGCAGGAAAGTTGAATGACAATTTTTCTGCAGGTGCAATTAACCAGTGCAATGCACATGGACAATGGACCACAGAACATTACAAAACAGAACCAGTCATACTGTACATGTGAAGGCAGATCAGTCACTACCAGCAGTTCAGCCTGCTCGTTCTTGCTTGGCCAATTTGCTATCAGATGATATGTCTCTGTCCATTTATTTTCCAGGTCTCTTTTATTGCTTTTTCAATATGTCCCCGTTTTTGCTGTTCCTCCATCTACGTCCCTATCCCTTACCACATCCTTCTAAATCCTCCCAATGTATGCTGCTTTCCTTTGTCTCCTTGCAACATGTTTTGCTAAGGGACTATGGGGCAGACCTCTTTCAGTACAGCTCAATAAGACATTAGGGACGTCATCAGTCTGTCAATGTTAAAATTGAAGGTATCGTGTACCCAGTCCAATTTGAGATGATTGATTTTCCTTTGCTTAGGAAAGCTCAGGAACGCGATGGCTAGCAAACCCCTCTGTATACATTAACATTCAAATCACCTGAATATCATATTTTATCACAAAAATTAGGAATCTGCTAATCATAATGGGCACAGTCTATTTGGCATTTTCAACAGTGAGAGAGGGTGGCATAGTGGCACAGTGGTTAGCACTGCTGCCTCACAGCCCTAAGGTCCTGGGTTCGATTCCAGCCTTGGGTCACTGACTGTGTGGAGTTTGCTCCGCGTGCTCTGGTTTCCTCCTGCAGTCCAAAGACGTGTAGGTTAGGGGATTAGTGGAGTAAATACTGGGGTCATGGGAATAGGGCCTGGTGGGATGCTCTGTCAGAGAGTCGGTGCAAACTCGATGGGTCAAATGGCCTCCTTCTGCACTGTCGGGATTCTATGATTCAGAATCAGCAGAGTTGAGGGGAAAAGTTAATGAACCATAACCAGCAAAGGAAGAGGAGCAAGAAAGGGAAAGAGAAAAATAAAAGCTACAGTACAAAAATAAAACCCACGCTAACGTGGGCTGCCACCAGCTTCCTTTCATGTTTGCGTGTGTAAAGTTTGCCCAAACCTCAGGCACCAGCCTCATTTAGGCTGCGTGGCTACAACATTGCTGAAGTTATTTCTGGAAGTTTTGAGCCTCTGCTGGAAAATTCCTTTTGGTTTACCCAAACATGTGACGGGCAAAGCTTCTCTCATGTCCGCTTGAAACATGAAAGTGTGCAATGAAATCTGGGGCTGCCTGTCCTCCCACACATCCGTTAATCCAAACTTCCACTCTGTCTTTGATTTTTGCAGGTCTATTTATGCACTGTAATCAAAACTGTGTGTCAAAAAAGTTTAGGAAAGGCTAAATGGAGAACGAAAACATGGCACTTAAAATTAAAACAGCCATTTTAGTGTAATTGCTTGTTGAGCCCATATGCAATTTAAGAGCCTGGTTTTTATATGTAATTAGCACAAATTTTATGTTACCAAGGTATTTAGAAATGCACAAGTGGCAAACAAATCTTTGAGTTCAACATGTATTGAAGAGGATGAGTTACTCTAGAAACAGACAATCCCAGGCAATCCAAAAAATTTCCAAGAAACTTACAGGGAGTTAAGTGACCTCAGTCCCTGGAAAGCATCTGGTGCGATTTCAGAGATGTGGTTGTTGCTCAGGTCTCTGGAAAGAAGAGCAGCGCCTTAGAAGGTTAATTAAATATTGACTGCCATCTCAAAAAGCTGTCGTAGGCCAACTGACCTGCTCATTATATCCAAATGCTCACAATTGGCTTGCAAGTGTTCAACACTGTTTTCTATTTTGGCATTTTCAATACCTTACATCTGCTTCTCATTGTTTGACTTCTTTCTCCCTTGAGTGTTAATCTACCACCACAATAAAACCTGCACAGGTGACTGAGATTCATAGTCAATGCATTATATTAGTAATACCTGGCTGGGGTGAAACCATGATCACCTGGCAGGGGTGCCTTGGCTTGGGTGAGATGCTGTTTTGGAGGATTGATGCAAACTTGATGCACAGAATGGCCTCTTTCTGCACTGTAGGAAGTGGGATTCACCTGGGTGAGATGGTCTTTTGGAGGGTTGATGCAAACTTGATGGGCAGAATGGCCTCTTTCTGCACTGTAAGGGTTCTATGATTTACGATGTTCAGGTTACAGTGAATGGCAGTTATGACATTAAAAAATTAACACCCTATTTCAAATTTATGGCATTGATTTTGACTTCATGATGCCACACCAGCTCAGCTTTTCTATTTTAATAATAATGACTCATAAATTTGATGGGCTTTTAATGAGCTTGGGAAAGTTGTGAAGCCTCCTGCTGAAAC
The DNA here is from genome assembly GCF_964213995.1 of Mustelus asterias. Classification (NCBI taxonomy): domain Eukaryota; kingdom Metazoa; phylum Chordata; class Chondrichthyes; order Carcharhiniformes; family Triakidae; genus Mustelus; species Mustelus asterias. The sequence continues at coordinate 92,674,400 of NC_135801.1, read as the reverse complement.
ATCAGGCCCCCAGCACCCTTCACTCACCAGGCTATAACTCTGAGCCAGAAGGTCGCTATGGAGAATGGTGGTTGTGGCTTGCTGGCAACGCACTGCCTGGCCAAGCCAGAAACCGGAAAACTGTGATTGAAAAGCGCAAAATGAGGCCGCTAAAAGTACTGGCTCGCTCTGCTGGCTGATCTCCCATCCATTACAATAAGATCTTTCACACCTGCAGTACGAAGCCTTTGGCTCGGCCAGCTACAGAAAAGGGCTGCTGCGACCCGTTGGCAGAGGTCTGAATGAATCAGGATCAAAATCTATAACCTGTAGAAAATGAGGTTGCATTTTGCCAGTAAAAATGCTGCCTTGCCCTGCTGATGGAACCAATCCCCCATTTTTAATATTGTTCCTTTCGGGAAATCAGTTCCGCCCTATGACGTTTCATCTTACAACATTTTCCAGGAACCAATTGTCTCATTGGGCCGTGGGTTGCCTGGTATAAGCTGCAAACCTTTTTTTCCCCCTTTCCCATCATGCATCTTACCTGTCAAGACTGCAAAACAAAAATGGAATTTGCACGCACAAATTTTCCATCAGTATTTTAAATGACAGGAAATGACATATTTCTGACATCCACTTCCAGCAGGTGAAGCATGTAAATTACTCCTACATAGTAATTCCTACTCAAAATAACTCCTATGTCCTCAAACGTAGTTCCATTGTTTAAAAAGAGATTGAAGGAAATGCCAAACAAGTATAGGCCAATTAATCTTACATCAATGATGGGCAAATTAACAGAATCAATCCTGAGAGATAGGATTAACTTTTCTGTAGAAAGGTATGGACTAGTCAGGGATGGTCAGCATGGATTTGTTAAAGGAAAGTCTTGCCTCATAAATTTGATTGAATTCTTTGAGGAAGTGACAAGAACAGTTGGTGAAGGTAGTGCAGTGGACGTTGTGTACTTGGATTTGAGCAAGGCATTTGACAAGGTTCCACATGACAGATTGGTCAACAAAGCAAAAGCCCATGGGATGCAGGGTAATGTGGCAAAGTGGATAAAAACCAGGCTTGGTAACAGGAAACAGAGGGTATTGGTCAATGGGTGCCCCTGTGTATGTAAAGTTCTTTCAAGTTGTGTTCTACAGGGCTTGGTACTGGGACCATTATTGCTTGTGTTATATATTAACGATTTGTACATGAACATGGGGGAGCACGACTGGGAAATTTTACAGATGACACAAAAATTGGTCATGTAGTGGATAATGTAGAGGACAGCTATAATTTCCAAAACAATATAGATGGGTTGGTGGAGTGGGCCATAAAGGAGCAGATGCATTTTAACACAGAGAAGTGTGAGATAATGCATTTAGGGAGGTCAGACAGTTATAGGAATGCACAATAAATGGGAATATAATATGAAGAGTATTTGAAGTGAGAGATTTTGGCGTGCAAGTACACAGGTTTCTAAAGGCAGCAGTTCAAGTGGACAAGATTGTAAAGAAAGCACAAGGAATGTTCTCCTTCATTGGTAGAGGTATAGAATATAAAAGTAACAATATAATGTTGGAGTTGTATAAAACACTGGTGAGGCCACAACTGGAATATTGTGCGCAGTTCTGGTTACCATATTACTGGAAGGACGTAATTGGTCAGCAGAGAGTGTAGAAGATGTTTACAAGAATGTTGCCAGGGCTAGAAAAGTGTCGCTATGAGGAGAGATTGACTTGATTGAGTTGTATAGAATGATGAGGGGAAAAGATAGAGTGGACAGGATAAAACTGTTTCCCTTGATGGAGAAGTCTAGAACCAGAGGACATAAGTTCAATATAAGTGGCAGAAGGTGTAGAGGGGACATGAGGATGAGCTTTTTTATGCAGAGGGTGGTGGGTGCCTGGAATTTGCTGCCTGAGTAGGTGGAGGATGCAGATACTAAAGTCTTTAAAAAAGTACTTAGATCTACACTTTAAGTGCTGTAAACTACAGGGCTATGGACCACGTGTGGGAAGTGATATTACAAAGGGCACCTGAGTGTCCTCAGGCTGGCCTGGGCAAGCTGGGCCGAATGGCCTCCTTCTGTGCTGTAACTTTTCTATGGTTTCTGAACTACAAAATGCTGTATTTATAATTGAGGACAGGTTGTTCCATTCTGTAAGCAGTGGTGTTATTCTGTGGGTGGTAATACCTCAAGAGATTATTATTCAAAGGCAGACATACTATTAGGCAATCTTATGCTGATTTCAAAAGCCTCTTCTTTAGTTTCAGCTCTTTTTGTGTTTTCCAAGCCCTGGTAAATGTAGCTTGTTGTAGTTAAATATAAAAGGTAAAATTTGAGGCACGAGTTTTATTATCACATTGAAATGACTGACCAACCTCAAGAGCAAGAATTGCCTGCCCCCCGCTGCCCCCTCCCCCTCCATTAAATCATTAAAACCAGAAGTTGGAGGTGCTTTGGGGATCGCGTTTCCAGGTTTTGAAATTTGAAGCCATGCCCATGTGAAGAAAACCACTGCAGCAAGGGATTCTATGCTACCAGCAGCAATGGAACCAAATCAACACATGAACTGGGAAGACAGGAGAGATACAAGATGGTGAAATCATTTCCATCAATTTTCATGAAGGATGCAAAGACAAAGCTTTACAAATTGAAAAACACATTCAAAGATTTGAGCTGTAAATCAGTTTGGATCAGTCAGCCATTACCATTTCAAGATTGTTGAACACTTGAGCTTTCCTTATGGAACAAACGCTGAATAATCTTCTAAGGATTTGGAATAGTTTTTCTTCTACTCACATTCTTCGCAACCTCTTGTAGGGTGAGAAGGCTCCAGGGGGGATGGTTTTGATTGAGTTTTGCTCCAGACGTCTGGGGGGGGTGAAACATAATTTGCTATTAAAAGTACATTCTTAAAGTAAAGCACACAGCAGTGGCGGTCCACACTCAGCCTCTTGTTAACATTCATGTTTACTCAGATCACATTATTTGGGCTCCTGTTAACGTGGATAGCCAAGTGCCGATGACCTTCCCTCTTTGTCCAGGCGAGATTTATCTCTTAGAGTTGCACACATTAAATACCATGCTGTACAGGAAATATAATTTCCTTTACTGCAAAATAAAACTCGACCAAGCTGTTTGACCAAGTTGTTTCTTTCCTGATGAGAAAGGTGACCATTTTTTTGCCACATTCACATAACTAAGTGATATACATTGATGGCTTGTAAGCAAACAACTTATTAAAATTTATGTCATGACGGTGTTACTGCTACAGGAGCTACTAGTTTAGCATTGTCAAGTTGGCAGTGGACATATTATACCCAAGGTGATTTTTACATTAAACATCCTCCTGCACAGTCTCAAGAGTGGAATAACACAGAATTATGGTCTTATAAGGATTCCACTTGAGACTGCCGTAAGCAGTATAATGATGTTTCACATTAAATGTGTTGTAGGCAGGCTCTGTTGCCTGATATTTTATGAGACCAGATTCATTGTGCTGTCTGCAGTAATACTGCAATAGTTGCTGTGTGGGGTGGATTATACGTAGAGGATGGACTCCCAACACCCCAATCTAAATGTTAGGGACAAGCCGGCTGTAGTTGGATCACCCTGCTTTAATTTTTCAGATGATTGGCCTTTAATTATTATGAAGCGAGACTTCTACCCTTCTCCAAGAGGAAATCCCACCTCATAGAGCTGCTAAACCAATCAGTGACCAGCAGCTTGAACTACTGGCAGCATCACCGGGAGCGATGGTCATGGTGGAGACTAGATGAGGGTGTAAGGACAAAGGGTGGGGGGGGGGGGGGGGGGTAAGGGTATGGGGTGGCATGAGTTGGCATTGGGGCCATAAAGGGCTGTGGTGGTATGAGGTCTTGGTTAGCATGGAGGGAATGAGGAGACATGGAGTGGACTGAGGGGCATAGATTGGCATGAATGGAGAATGTGTGGGGTGTGAAGGCTAGAAGGCTGTTTTATTTTGCAGCTGTGACCAAAGAAGTGGATCACTGAGGCCGGTCTTTCACCCAGGCCATTCTGCACCCAACAGCTCCGGTGCTGCCTCAAACCGGGGCAGGCATGCATAACTCCAGTTACACTCCGATCCCCACTAAATGTAAACTTCTGTGGCTGGTTTTCAAAAGTTGGGCTCACGGGGCTAGAAATTCTCCCGATTCTGCACTCCTGACCCAGGAGTGAAAATTCAAACCAATTTCTCTGTTTATGAAGAAAGCAAACCAAACTAAATTCAAGTATTTTCCTCCTCTGAGAATCTTTACCTTATCTGCCTGAAACCCGGGCTGGTTAGGTGGGCCCACAGGGTTCTAGTCCACTGGTCGGAGAACCAGTGGGAGCCCGTGTCAGTTCCATGGTATTATTGTCGGGCCTTCCCTGGGATTCAGGACCTGCTAAGAACTGCCAGTCGTCAAAGGCCAGCAACTCTCAACAACATTGGTGCCACTGAGGGAGGGGTTGTACCCGCCGACAACGCACTCACCAGAAGCCCAGGATTAGCGAGCGATCCAGGCCAGGGGTGAGTGAGTATAATAAGGGGCCTCAGGATGAAGGAGGGGGGGAGGGAGGTAGGAGGCAAGGGCAGGGGGTGGCTTTCAGCGGTCCCCACTTTCCGAATGCTGGATCCTTTGATCGAGTACAGAGTGCATGTTAGTGAGGGATCTCCCTCGGCTAAGCTGACAGGATTTGTTGGGTGACTTCGGGAACCATGGGAGATTTGTGCAGCCCCCATTTAATCCTCAAATCACCATTAAATTATGATGGGCTCAGAGTAAATGGGTGTCAACTCGCTCATTAATTAGTCCAATTGATATCTTGCCACCAGCTACTGGGAATCCCATGTCACCCCCTTTCACTCTGTGACCTAATTGGGGAGGTTTTGCTGTCTCAGGGAGACTAACGTGAGGCTTTTCCCATGATTATGTAGGCCCAGTCACCAATCCCCTGCATTAAGCCCAGCCTCACATTTATCTATCTGCAAATAATATAATTACACACGTTCTCAAATACTAACACATGGATAGGAATTTGCATAACATTAATCAAACCACATGGGAAGAAACTCTCTTCCCCTCCCTTCCTGATATAACCCTTTAGATGCTAAACATCAAATAGTTTACTTTGGCCTTACAAACTGGGTAACAGGAACAGTTCAATCATAATTATCAGCTGCACTATGCCCTATTCACTCTGAGAATTCTTAGCTGTAACGGCGGTGGATGCCATCATTCGTGTTGTCAGGGACAGAATTATTTTTACCACATCCCGTTCCCTAACATTCCTTTGCTCGCTGACCCACATTGGTTCCTGGTTTGGCAATACTTCACTTCAAAAATTCTCATCCTTGTTTTGAAATCCCTCCATGGGCTTGTCCCTCCCTAGCTCTGTAGCCCCCTTCCAGCCCAAAGATCCCAGCGCTCTTTCACTGGTCCCTTGTCTATTCTTGAGCCAAGTCAATTTTGTTGTTGTTGGGTTACCTCGGTGAGCTACCTCTGGTCACTCAATTTGCATTCACTGAACTCTGATAATATGCCGATGAAGCCAGAGGCCAAACTTCAGATAATTTTGGGCTGACACCACACTCACTGCACACTCTTGTTAATTTCGGGCCCAACAACAGTACAAAGTAAATTTCCACACGTGCAGAACTCTGCCCATGAGTGAAACTGAAATCCATTCTCAGTACTTCCACAGAGAGGTGAACGTTTTTATTTAATTATTTCTTCAATGGATTTTTAAAAATGTGTGTACCATATACACACACACACAAGAACATTTCTACAATGGTGTGAAACCTCTAACACAACTGCCTGGCTCCTATTCACAGCTGGTCTCGCTTAAAGCTGCTTTAACTGGTACCAGGATGTGATCGGAATTTACATGAGGTTTCAACAACCTGAAGACAGTTTCAGCTGTAAACATAGCTCAGTACAATTTCAGAGCTTGGAAACTGAATGAGGGTCAAGCAGAGAGTCTGAATTCCACTGGTGAATGCAAATGAAAAGGATCAGTCTGTACTACAGACTTTTCAAACTCTGTAGATTTTGCTTTTACTTGCCAATACCATAATTATGTGTTCCTGCATGTACTTTTTTATGAATTAGTTTTTAACTTGATTTGTGTGACTGTGTGCAGAACATCTGGGAAACGTCAGTTCCAAGTAGTATTAGTTTCCTACAGTCCACTGAATTGCTGTAAACAGGTTCATTAATTTGCCACATAATTGATTTAATTGTCGGACACATCGAGAAAGAAATATTTACAGCGAAATGTGCAGATTGGGTTCTGCTGCCAAATCTGTTTTCCAGGTTTGCTTTTAAACGCAGGCTATTTTATTGGGTATTATTTCAGCAATCAATTGTTCAAGGTGCATTGAGTCTGTTCCAAACACATTCTGCTACCTACAGAATGAATGACAGTATGGGACAGATTATGGAACTGAAACAATTAGTTGGTCTGGGCAGGATAACTCGCCAGACTCTCTCTCCTTGGGGATGTGAGGTATGCACAGGTAATTCTGCTCATCATCCTTGGACTTTCTACTTGGAGTAACTTACTTTAGCTCTGAGTGCATGCATAGGGCCAAAGGTCATGTAGTGAATCGAAAATTCCACTTGCGAGCTGTAGGTTCAAGTCCCATTGTAGGACTTGAGTGTAAAAATCTATTTTGATGCTTCAGTAAAAGGGTGATGCACTGTTTGAGATTGTCTCCTTTGGATGAGAGATTAAATTGAACAATGGGGTGTGGCAGGATGTTGGCTATCCCTGGATTCTAATCAATATTTATCTCTCAATTAACATTGCAAAAACAGATTAACTGGTCATTATCCATTGTTGCATGTGCAAGCTTGCTGTGGGCAAATTGGCTGCTGTGTTTCCTGTATTACAACAAGGACCACACTTCAAAAGCACTTCATTTTCTGTTAAGTGCTTTGGGATATCCAGGGGTGATGAAAGGTGCTTTATAAATACAAGTCTTTCTTTTGTTTTGGTTTGCTATCCCTACCTTATATTGAGTTCAGTTAAACTGTGCTACAGGCATTTTATTTTTCATAAAATACAACAATGCCATATCACGTAAGAGGCATAATTGTGTAATATTAAAGTACATTGCTTTCAATGTTGATTTTTTAAAAAATACTGATACCAAGATATTAAATATGCCTGAAGAAGTTCGGATACATGATACAAATGATCAGAGTGGGACACAATTTCCATAAATCGCAATGGCAAAACTGTTATTGTAAAGTTGACAAAGGTAGGCAACAGGATAGAAAGGGTTTTAGAAAATCAATTCAATTTATTATGTTTCTGTCTATCATCTTATGTTATCGTATGACCATTTCATCCTCTCCAGTTTTTCTTTCAAGTGCGTTACAAGTATTTATTTATTGAGTGAACGTAAAGTCCCTAACACAAGCAGTTTCTTCTAGTCCTGTTGTGTTGAGTGCGGATAACTTTACGGGTTACTTCATGTTTAGTGTATGTGCGGATATGTGGGTATAAGTTTATGTATGTGTGTGGTTTGGCATGGGTGAGCATATGTGTTAACTGCATGTGTGTGCGTGGCAGGAACAAGGGGGTGGGGGGGAGGTATTATTATGCTTCCATATGGTATGTTTCATCTGTAGCTTTTTTTCCATTGCTGATGAAGAATTTTATCTGCAACCCCACCTTCTTAATTCTCTGCATTGGTGGTAATTGGGGATAATTTTTGTAATGCAGCAAGTTGTGAAGATCTAGAAGGCAGTGGATGTGAGGTGGTAGAAGCAGATTCAAGAATATTTTTCAGAAGGAAATTCAGTAGATACTTGAAAACAAAACATTTGCAGGGCTATGGGGAAAGACCAGACATGTAGGATTGACTGGATAGCTCTTTAAAGGACCAACAAAGGCTCAATGGACCGAATGCCCCCTAATAGTCTAAGATTCTACAAAGAGCATTACAGAAGAGGATAAATGGAGAGACACAGGTATAGCACAAGCGGAGGCAGGGCAGAGTCGCAATGGTTGAGCAGATGGGAATGTTGGTTCAGCCTAGAAATGCTTCAATGCCAGAGAGCTGGAAAGATGGTTGATGCAGAATCTATGCTTACATATTTTTTTGAAGAACATGCACCTTAAACTGGGCCTCAGGATAAGGAGTTGTCATTCAGGGATGTCCTGGAATTTTGGTATTAGAATAAAAGCTTCATTGTGGGCAGGATAAAATGTGAATTCCTAAATCATTTCAAAGCTTTAATAAGTAAATAAATGTATGGAGGGAAAAGTTTCATTGCCAGGTGAAGATATTTTAGCCTGAGGAATCAGAAGGGATACTACACACTTCTGCTGTGATGTTGGCACATCAGCTAAACACATGTACTTGTAACAAAAAAATTCAGTCAATCTGAATGAAGAAAACTCCTGACAGGACAGGGTGTGACTTTGAAAGTTGTGTTCAGACAGATTCAGATGGATTTTCAGACAAGCTCAGGCCCCTCCAAAAATAAATTTTTCTTACGAGGTCAGCATTGAACTTAACAGCAGAAAGGAGAGCGGAGTTTGTGGTTAACAGTTTGGTACAGTAAAACACTCAAGAGTAAGGTTCACTATTCAATGCAAGTGCAGAAAAATGTAGGAATTTTATTTTCCATAAACTCTTACAGATTTTTCTATCTGATAAAGATTTTTCTATCATTTTGGTAAATCTTAGAAATTATGTCATACCTCCCTTTTTATCTTTCCAGGTTTTAAATCCAAGAGTCCCATAAGAGATTAAACGCAATGTCAGCTTTAGAAGCACGTATGACCAACATCTGTACATTTTATGCTGCAAACTATCATCTTGTTTGCATTTTGCCAGCTGTTCTGCAGAGTAAATGGGAAAAGCATGTACGAGCAAACTGAAGGCTGACTGTTAAATGGCAGTGGGGATTTATTACAGCTTCTGTGCTGAACATACGACAGATTGCTGAAATGCAGGTGTAATCTTCCTCTGTAGGAACAACCGACGTAATTGTGATAAAGTGAGAAGGATATACAAGGAAACCAGTGCTTGATACTGGGCACTTCCAGATCTTGAGATGTAACTTAATTGAACATACTGGACCCAAGGATAAATTGAGACAAATCTTTGTCTTTACCACATGAACAATAATCTGATGGTGAGGACTGTACATCTGTGTAGAGAGTGCTTGATTTTCACTCCATTGATTTCAGTGAAATATGAATCAGGTAGGTTCTAAAATGGGTGAGTAATTTAGTATGTCAGGTTGGCATCTAGGTGGTAAAGATAAAAATGTGTGTCTTACCAGATGAAAGCAATTATAATGAGTGCACAAGGATGAGGAAAAAGGTACAGACATACAGGGCTGGATTTTTATCCTTGAGGTGAGTAACGGGAGGCTGGAAATTCCTGGTTCAACCCATCTGCTTCTGGGGAAAATGCTAGGAAAGATGGGATGTTCATTCCACGGGGGCAGGTGCTGGCTGCAATTGGGGCTGTCCAATCTGGGACAACATTTGGAGGCAGTCACTGAGGCTGCTGGGTACTGAAGCAGGCTGTTTAAAAGAACTACCTTGATGCTTTAGGATTTCATCCCAGTTATAATATAATCAGAAAGACACTCCAGTCCTTACCTATTTTACACCCCCTCACCTCTGATGCACTCCCCTTTCCCCCATCCATGTCACATCATATCCTCCAATAGCACCTCATGACCGCTGTTCCAATTCCATGCCCATTCACCTGCTATACACTGTATAGAACCAATGAACCCTATCGTGACAATAAGATGGGCAAAAAAAGCTTTAATAAAATACAGTCATTCATTTGTTACTTTCCACTTTATTTTTAAAAATCTCCTTTTTACGACAGGCTAATAAAAGTGCCAATTATCCAGGCCCCTTAAAGTATCGACAGTAAAAGTTACAAATATTTGAAACCTCTATCTTGGTCAAATAAACATTGTACAATTGACAGAAGACATCAGAAAGCTGGAACTGTCAATAAAGCAATATTTTCCCTGGGACTCGGGTGTTTTATACTCTAATGAATGTCTGGGCCCTCAGCCAAGCCTCATTATGCATGCTTGGCTGAGAACCCAAACATCCATTAGAGTATTGAAACAGCTGTGCAAAGGAAAACATTGCTTCCTTGACAGCTCTGACTTTCTGATCTCCTTTGTTAACTGCACAATGTTTATGTACACAAGATAAAGAGGATTCAAATGCTTGCAGTTTCTGCTATTGTTACTTTAAAGGGTCAGAAATATTGACATTTTTATAGGCCTCCAGTAAAAGGGAGTATTTTTAAGAAAGTGAAAAATTATCAATAAATGTCTTTATTAAAAAGTTTTTTTAAACATATTCTAATGGGCTAACATAGGGCTAATTGTTTCTATGTGCTGTATAGTGGGTGAATAGGTATGAACGTGCCATAGCTTGGCATAGGGGACATGAAGGGCCATAATGGGTGGGTGGGAGTTATACCTTGGCATGGGGAGTTGAGGAGGACCTTTGAACTTACCTTTCAAATAGTTCTATGCTGACTATGGTTCATGACACCTCTGCAGTGCTGCGAACCACAAGTCCTTTAAAAATTCAACTCCATGAAATTGCAGAGGATTAGGGTATGCCTATCCCCGCAATAGAGCCGGCCAAGTAGGGAATGCAGGATGCCAAACCGGCCCACACCCTTTAAAGGCACTCCTGAAAATCAGAAATCCCAAGAGTGTGTTCGGGAATCCCAGAATCTTGATTCAGCCACCATTTTTATTTCTGTATGGAGTCCCTGAAAATCCAGTCCAAATGAACAATAACAATTAGGTCAAATGAAACATCCTGAACAGCAAACAACATTTTGTGATTGTCATAATTGCACGTCATCTAACCAACCTCACACCACCAGAATGCTCATTACCAAAACCAAGCTAACAGGTTAGTTTGACACTGGAACTTAACAATGTAAGCACTAGGCTGCTCAAGAAAGTACTTTTACCTTTCGAACATTGGTTAGGGCAGCATAACATTATCAACATTCTCCTCTCTCTGCTATGAGGGACTAAACTAGCCAGGGAAGACACTGAAAGTGATCTGAAAGTGAGGCTTAACAGTGATGCTCTCCAGTCATTGTAAAGAAGCTTTACAAAGAGCTATATTAATGATGAGTAAAGTATAGGGACGATTTCGCACATTTACATTCCCAACGTTGAGCATTTTGTATTATGAGCACATATTAGGAATTCAGCTGCAAAGACCAGCAGGTTTTAATGGATGGAAAATTCTGTGAGCCAGTTGACCTCCTCACCCAAATTTCTAATAAGCACTCCATGCTGTGAGCAGGAATTTGTAAATTATACCCTAATGAGGCCGAAGACATTGTGCCGAAGCTATATAGTGCTCTGGGCAACCTACCCCTTGGATACAGCTTCAATTCTGTCACCAAGACATCCTAGACAAAGCATAAAAGACAATTCCAGAGACTTGAGTTATGAGGAAAGATCAGAAAAATGTAGTCTCTTCATCTTGAAATTAAGCAAATCAGAGGGTAGATGGGACCTTATCAAGGTATAGGATTCCAAGTGGAGTAGAAAAGTTAATCCTGAGCACCATATCAAGTTAAGTTATTACTGAAAAATGGGGAAGAAAAGAGAGAACCAGTAAAAGAAAACATCAAGCCTGATGTTAAGAAAGAACTTTTTGACTCAAGATTTTAATCACTCGGTGTGATCTTTCAGGTTGGGCAGCGGAAATAAAAGCTCTAGAGTCATTCAAGAGACATGTTATTGGCTGAGTATGGATGGATTTGTTACACTGGCTGAAAGGCCTCCCTCTATTTATTTAATACATACCATTGAGAATCGCTCAAACATTACTAATGTGGATTCCAAACTTTGTCATGGGAAGCCATTCAAAATTAGAATATTACAGATGCATGTAAAGATCCTCCCCACTGGGAGGCATGCTGGACAACCCTTTGTGCATCAGAATAAATAATTTCAATGTTTACATCCATCTTTTTAATGGCCTACTTAACATTAGAATTACAATCATGGATAAATGAATAGCAACTTTAAGTTATATGTTGTTGCCCTGATTGAACTTTACGACTGGGCGATGCAGGGTTAAAGAGACACCAAAGCAAGAAAAGATGAGTGACGGGGAGAATCCAGGGGTCTTCTTTACTTCTTAAAGTGTATGTATGGATCTATAGACACTATCCATCTGTTTTCTTAATAGTAACAAGCTCAGCTAGCTGAACATCTGAGACGAATTTCACCCATGTCCAGGCATCCTTTGCACACTATTTACCATTACCAGGGGAGGGAATTCTCTCAGCTTAAGTGAAGGGAAATCTAATTATCCCTTTCATTTTTCTGTCAAATTGTTTGTTCTAGACTCTGCTCTATCAGAGTGGGACATCAATAACAAACGCATGCATGCATTTTCCGAATCATCTTATTTTTTGTTTTGAATCCCTCGAGGAAAATTCTCAGAGCTGCAACTAGTCTTGGCGACTAGATATATTTACCAGCCTTTTCTCTGTCTCTATATAACTATTGAAGCTAAATTACTTGACCTCTTCTAACTGTTCATCCTCATGTTTTCTCAGTTCACAAACATAAATCACCAGGGTAACTTATTGTGGTTATGAATGTTATGAATTGGAATAGCGCATGTAGTAAATCAGAGTGACACGAGATCGCATCGCAAGATCGGATACTGCAATGTGCACAAAATATAGAACACCATATACCTGATAGATAAAAAGATGACACTGGTTCATACCACAAAATCGAGAGCTTGTGGGAATATCAGTCTTTGTATCACCATTATTCATGCAGCCCTCAAGGCCTCTGCCCCCCAGTTCCAAATATAAAGAGAATTTCTGGCAATATAAGCATTAAAGAAAAATTTCCCTCCTCTGCTGAGGCTGGAATGTTGCTGGAATTTCATGGTCCACCGGTGGCAGGATGGTAGGCCAGGACGTGATGGGGAAATATGATTGGGCGCCATGCCAATCCGGGGCTGGTTAGCACCCAACTTTTACACCCAAGACTGGAACTCTGCCCCCAATATAAAGGTTAGCCACATCCGTAGGTAAAAAGTGGTAGTGTCAGAGGACAACAATTATTGTCACTGGATTAAAATTAGTTGATTCGCTAAATGCATTTGCATATTCCAATTGTAATGAAAAATCGAAGTGTGACAGGTAGGTGTGGGGAAGCAGGTAAGTGACTGGTTGATGAGCATTTTTGATTTAGCTTATCTAAACCATGGAACAGACTGGTTAGCCTTATCTTTTTTTAAATTAAGGATATTACTATGAAAAAAGTGTACTAAGTAGTAGTAGGATTTATCAGTATTAGTAAGTTCAATTAATAGTTTTAAGGTTTATAAATATTGCTAGAGATTTGTTCACAGTAGTAAGATTTACTAGGAGTAGCAAAGTTGTTAACTACGAGGGAAAGGGCAGGACTGTTCTGCCCTCCGGAGCACACATATTGTGCTATGTAAGAACTCCAGGACAATTCCCATGTCCCGCCTAGCCACTTGTGTAGCATTTGTTGTCAATTACAGCAGCTTAAGTTCCATGTTTTAGAACGTGAGCATGAGCTGGCATCACTATGGTACATCCATGAGTTTTAAGGGTTTTCTGGACAACATATTTATAGATGGCGACATTATGGCACAGTGGTTAGCATGGCTGCCTCACAGCACCAGGAGTTACTAGGAAGAATGGAAGAGCAATAGTGATAAGTGGTTCAGTAGTTAAGGGAATAGATAGGCATTTCTGCAGCTGCAGAAGTAAATCCAGGATGGTGCGTTACCTAGATAAAAGCAAATTACTGCCGATGCTGGAATCTGAAACCAAAAGAGAAAACACTGGAAAATCTCAGCAGGTCTCTTATGGTGCGTTACCTCCTTGGTGTCAAGGTCAAGATGTCACGGAGCAGCTGCAGAGCACCTTGAGAGGGGGGGAGGGTGAACAGCCATCAGTCATGGTACAACACAGGTACAAACAATATAGGCAGAAAGAGGGAAATGGTACTACAGTCAGACTTTAGGGAGCTAGGTAGTAAATTGGGAGGCAGGATCTCAGAAATAGTAACTGCTGGATTATTCTCAGCGCCATACACAACTGAGTACAGAAATAGGAGGGTAAAAAGATGAATGCATGGTTGGAACATCTGGACAGGATCTAGGAGGGATGGGTTTCACCTAAATGGAGTCAGGACTGAGTTCCTTGCTAGTGCTATTGGAGACAGTTTAAACTAACTTGGCAGGGATGCGGTAACCAGGAGATAGTATCAGAGAATGTCAGAATACTGGGACAAATAGATAGCATTAGAATTAGGAATAGCAGTTAATAGTTGAATCAGAGTGAGT